>NC_140968.1:11963268-12043268 GCF_056783735.1 Eptatretus burgeri
ATGAGATTTGTTACCTGCATAGTCCGTGAGCGTCAGTTGCGGCTGTATGGACATGTGGCTCGTTTTCCTGACGCTGATCCTGCTTACCAGATTCTCTCAGCGAGGGAGTCTCATGAGTGGAGGAGGCCAGTGGGCTGACCACGTGCCTCATGGTTGCAGCAGGTTGACCATCATCTCAAGGAGATGGGGATGGGCCTGGCATCTGCCTGGGGGATGGCCAGACGGAGGCCCCTGGAGTACCGGCGGAAAGTGGACGCAGCGACGCGCTGTTCTGGCACATGCTCCCATACCTGACCTGAATGGTGAACAATTTGAAGTGGGAGACCTTGTCATATATTTGCAATCCTCACCTGAATTTCGGGGAAAAATGAAAATTTTCAATTTCTGAGGGATCATGACTGTATTATATATGACTGATTAAGAAAAGTAAACATGCATTTGAATACTACTACCATACAGTTATTACCTGAAAAAATTTCAAGTTTCTGGGATGGGTCTCAAAGCTGGGTCTTCATAAAAACCAACATTTTTTTTTCTGGATTTCAACTGATCAGGTCATAAAAATTAATAGAGGTATACTCCGTTTTATGTTAGTTTCTTACAGAGCAGTTATCGAAGAATAATCTCTGGAAATTTCAAGGCTCCACCATTAATATTTAAAAAATTGTGGGAGTTTAAAAGTAGCCCTTCATTTTGTGATGCTCGCAATGACCATAAAAATAGGGCCACAACCACATTTTCAACCCTCAATATCTCTGAGTTGACGCATCTATGGACCTAAAATTTTACGCAGCTTCATTTTGATACCTGGGAGCTATTTTATGAAAGTTTAAAGTAAATCTGAGGGGTCAACTGGGAGGCCTCCAGTGATATGAGGTGGAATGACTCAGGCATGTTTTTGCTCCATGTACGTAACCTGGGTTATTTTCTTTTTTTTGCCGATACAGCGCTGTCACTTACCTCCGTCATAAAGGTATGCGTCAGAAGAACGTGTTGCATGCTTGGAACAAGATCACCCATAGGGTGGGTACTCTGTCAGTAATGATAATAACAAGAAAAAGAACAATTGAAGATTGTAGACCCTTGCCAGGACTTTGGGTGGAGCTTGTGTACTGGTGTGTTACGTCATTAACAATGGACATAACTAGAACTGTCACTAAAAAACTGCTGGCAGTGACGGGGTATGAAGACGTCCCGCTTTGATGCAACCCCAATTTGAACGGACACATGACCTTGACCCATGACGTTCATTATTATTCAAATGAATTCAGAATGGGATTAAAATCAATTAAATTAAAATCAAATGGGAAACCAAATTGGCATTGGCGTCATCAGAAGGAACCCAAACAAGCAAAAAGAAAAGATAAAGTCATCAGGAGGAACCTGGATAACATTTGGGTTTCAGATGCTACTCTACTTTCAAACCCATTCAGGTGCAGACAAGTGAGCCTTATTCCAAAAACAAAAATCAACTAGAACTATGTTGTAGATGGCACACCATCCCATATTCCCACGCGCACTGCTTTGTCCCATTAACGCCAGCTGAAATTTTATCTTGCAAAATGGATTGACTATTCTTTTCTATTTGATGTGCTTTATGACAAAAGACTTACAATGTTTACTAAATCGGAAGTCATTGCAAGCATGTCAACATTTCATGAAACATTAATTTAACACTGTCCAGCAACATAGAACTGTGCATAAATTTAATCATAGGAATGAAGTGTATAATATTAATTATAATTATTCATAATCAATTTGATAAATACAGTAAAACCTGTGACTGTTTGTCACTCATGGGGGCCACATAAGTAAGTTCTTTATAAAATAATTTACCATGTACAATGGTAAATACACTTAAAAAAAAAAAAAAAATCAGCCCCCATGACCCCACCCCCACTGGCCCGGTCTCTCGGACATATCAAAAATCCGACAGTGTTGTGCACTTCCCCATACATATATCTACTATGTCCCAAAGTTACAAGTTCCTATCTCAAATGGTGTAGGAGGAGCTATTTTGACCCCCTATCTGCGAAGCACCCCCTACCCCCCAAGCACCCTCTGATCATCATGCGTTTAAAAAAAATATGTTGTTAAATGTACTCGTGCGGGCCCGTAGGTGTGTGCCAGTATGTGCAGCTTCGTTCCTTTGCTCTCGTAAATGACGACTGGATTGGGGCATTGTTTCAATGAGATCGGACCAACCTTATCATAAATGGCCATAACTTGGGAAACACCTGGGAAACACTCAGGTCCCCAGCGTCAATTGTGATGTCATATCAAACGAAGAAGAAGAAGAATTGTGATGCCCCCTCTCTTCTCTCGCCCCTCTCTCTCGTCCCTCTCTCGCCCCTCTCTCGCCCCCCCTCTTGAATTGTGATGCCCCTCTCCCTCACCCTCCTCTCCCGTCCCCCTCGTGTGACATCAATCGTGCAAAAATAAACATTAATTGTGACGGCAATTGTGATGTCATCGCACCGTGTCTTGTCATTGGTTGACAGATAAATGGCCGTAACTTGGGAACCAGGTCAGGTCAGGTATGGGAGCATGTGCCAGAACAGCGCGTCGCTGCGTCCACTTTCCGTCGGTACTCCAGGGGCCTCCGTCTGGCCATCCCCCAGGCAGATGCCAGGCCCATCCCCATCTCCTTGAGATGATGGTCAACCTGCTGCAACCACGAGGCATGTGGTCGGCCCACTGGCCTCCTCCACTCATGAGACTCCCTCGCGGAGTGAATCTGGTGAGCAGGATCAGCGTCAGGAAAACGAGCCACATGTCCATACAGCCACAACTGACGCTCACGGACTATGCAGGTAACAAATCTCATCCAAGTCTCTCTCAGCAACCGCTCGTTGGATACAAAATCTGACCAGCGATAGCCAAGGATTCTCCGAAGAAACCTGGTACCAAAGGAATTAAGTCTCCGTCTCAGATCCTTGGTCAGAGTCCAAGTCTCGCATCCAGAGAGCAAGACTGGAAGTACCAAGGACCTGAAGACTCGGACTTTCGTCCTCCCGCACAAGTACCGGCAGCGCCACACCCCATGATCCAGTGAATCCATGACTCCCCAGGCCCGACCCAGACGTCTATTGACCTCTGACTCGCAGCCAGCAGAGACATGAATATCACTGCCAAGGTAAGTGAATCTCTCAACGACCTCAACATCCTCACCACAAACAGACACAGACAGGACAGCAGCATCCAAGATGTCACCGAAAGCCTGGATCTTAGTTTTGACCCAAGAAACCCGTAATCCTAGCGGCTCCGACTCCTCATTCAGCACCTCGAGGGCCCCCAAAAGGATGTCTAAAGTCTCCGCAAAGATGACTGCATCATCTGCAAAATCAAGGTCCGAGATCTTGACATTCCCAAACGATGCACCGCAGCTTGATCTCTCTGACATCCTCCCTAAAATCCAGTCCATACAAGTGCTGAAAAGTGTGGGGGCCAGTACACACCCCTGACGAACTCCAGTAACAACTGGACATAAGTCAGAGATGGTACCACCACATTTCACAGTACTCTCAGTACCAGAGTAGAGTTCAGACATCAGATTGATCAGTTTTGGTGGCATCCCACGAAGACCAAGAATCCTCCAGAGGACATCCCGATTCACTGAATCGAACGCTTTACAGAGATCAACATAGGCTGCAAGCAGCCCCTGCCGAAACTCTCGTCTGCATTCGGTGAGGACACGAAGAGCAAGGATACGGTCAATCGTTGACCTCTTTGGTGTAAAGTCTGACTGCTCTGGACGCTGGTGCTCAAGCAGATGGTGGCGAACCCTATCAAGAATTATCCGAGCAAAGACCTTGCCCGGCACTGAGAGCAGCGTCACCCCTCGGTAGTTGTTGCAGTCTTGGCGATCACCCTTGCCTTTCCAGAGAGGAACAACAAGGCCTCTCTTCCAATCAGTTGGGATGATGCCTGTGTTCCAGGCAGAGCACAAAACTGCATGCAACGACACGAGTGCAGCATTTCCACCAGCCTTGAGAAGTTCAGCATGGATGCCACAGATCCCTGGAGCTTTGCCCTGTTTCAACTGGTTCACCGCAGCCCATGTTTCCACAAGAGAAGGTGGACCACAGTTGATTTGAGGGTCAGCAACAGGGATTGTAACACCCTTGACGTCCAACTCGACAGCTGGGGGATCAGCCTGGTACAACCGCTCAAACTAACGAGCCCAGCGGGCCTTCACTTCAGATTCCTCTGTCAAGAGCCTACCACTCTGCTCTAACTGCAGTGCTCCGAGGGATGGGCTTGGATGAACGCATTGCGAGAATTCCCCTGTAAGCGGGATGAGAATCACCTGTCCACAGGTGATGCTCTACCCCTTCACAGATTCCTCACACATAGGCCTCCTTGTCCACCCTCAGTGCACGTACAGTTTTACGCTTCAGCTCTCTGAACAGCTCAGCTCTGCCTTTCAGCCTGGCCTTGCGACTCTGGTCAATGGTATCCAGTGTCCCTTGAGAGACAAAATTCTTCTTTGCCCTGCGGTGAGTTCCAAGACATCCACCGGCAACATCACGGACGGTGGTCTTGAAGGCACTCCACAACTCTTCAGGACCCCCCAAAGCACCCAGACCCCCCCAAGTGTCCACTCAGCCTGTTCGCAAACTCCTCAGCTACTCTCTCATCCCTGAGCTTGCCAACATCCAGCCTTGGCTGGGATGGTACCATTCTCCAGGATTGAAGGTGCAGCTTTAGAGTTGCTACAACAAGCCTGTGGTCAGTATTGAGGAACTGAGCACTCCGGTAGACCCTGCAGTTCTGGATCATCCTCCAACGACCGTCAATGAGGACATGGTCAATCTCCTTTGCCACACCGCCATCGTTGGAATACCAAGTCCAACGATGAGCTTGTGGGCACTGAAACCATGAACCAGCCACTCTAAGTCCATGACTTCTTGCAAAGTCGAGGAACTTAGTGCTATTCTGGTTCATAGTTCCTGACCCATGGGGACCAACACACACCTCATAACCATCCCTATCAGTTCCAGTCGATGTATTGAAATCCCCCAAGACTAGAAGTGTATCTCATCTGGGGCACTGATCAACCACAGACTCGAGCATGGCGTAGAATGCATCCTTCACGGTGAGATCACTCGCCTCAGTCGGAGCATAAACAGAGAACAGGGAAATGACATCTAAGGAGTGACGAATCCTTAATCTCATAATACGCTCGTTGACCGGTGTTACCTCAATTATCATTGGGGTCAGCTTATTGGACACAGCTACAGCAACTCCTTGGGTATGGTAACCATCAGAGCGACCAGACCAATAGTAGGTGTAACCACCCACCATTATCTCGCCGCAATCCGGTCTCCGAACCTCAGAGAGAGCTGCAATCCCGATGTCCAAACGCTTGAGCTCAGGTGATAACAGAGACAGGTGATCATCCTCTCTTAGGGATAGGATATTCCAGGCACCTACCTGAAGGGACCGCCTCAGGTTAACCCAAGGAGACCGCCGTCTGGTGGACGACACCTCAGCACCACCCCAACACATACTACTGCAATCTGACCACGGATGGTTACCCCGTGGTTTTCCTCCTGTCATCAAAGATTGGGGGTCCTGAAGGCTTTGCCCCAATCCCGTCATCTGGTGAGCTGCCCTGCGAAGGGAAGGTGCACAGGAGGTACTCCCATGGAGTGGGTTTTCAGATTTTTTTTTGAGTTTTTGTGTTTTGCGGAATGAAGGGTTTTCCGGTGGCCGGAGTGCAAATCCTGCCACCAACCTCCTAATAAAAAAGTAACCCAACTGCAGGAGGACGTCCGCAGACACAGTTGCGCACTAGATATGGATGGCCGTTGGCTCACAAGGAGCTCCTCCGCCCTTTGACAGGTTTTTGTTTTTAATCCTGCTGGGTGTCCATATCCAAACACCCTCCTCACCAGAAAACCTGGTGGGGGAGACTGTTTAGTCGCCGACAACCCGACCATGGAACAGGTTAGTACAGGTTAACATGGTACCTGTAACAGGCCGCAGATCTAACCTGACCTTGGGAACCGCTTGTCCGATTAATATCAAACCTTGAAAAGACACATACTCAGGTCCGCAGCGTCGATTGTGACGTCATACCAAACGAAGAAGAATAATAATTGTGACGTCAATCGTGCAAAAAAAATAAAAATAATAAATAAACATTAATTGTGCCGTCATAGCACCGTGTCCTGTCATTGGTCGACAGGTAAATGGCCGTAACTTGGGAACCGCTCGTCCGATTAATATCAAACCTTGAAAAGGCACATCCTTGGGTCTCTGGCAATATTCCTGGCAAGTTTCAATGAGATTGGACCGGCGGTCGTCGAGAAATGGCGGTCACATACAGAGATAGACAGACAGACAGACACACACAGAGATTGCTGGAATTATAGATAGATAACTCATGAATATGTTTGATTTAAAATGCTATCAGACAACTTTTTTTTATCGACCCCCATGATCCCTCTGGCCCGGCCCCTCAGGGTCATATCAAAAATCCGAAAGTGTTGTGCACTTCCCCATACATATATCTACTATGTCCCAAAGTTTCAAGTTCCTATTTCAAACGGTGTAGGAGGAGTTACAGGGTAAGACAGACAGACGGCGGAGACAATCACAGTATTCCCACTTTTCTTCGAAAGCACGGGAATAAAAAGAACCCAGATCAAAATAATTAAATAGTCCAATCAGGTTGAAATTTAAAACATATATTCCCAATCACGACAAGATCATAATTGTGAAGTTTCAAGTCGATCGATGAAGCGGTTCAAGATAATTTTTTTTTTTAAAGATTTTTGCTTTATCCAATAGGCTGCCAGACCGTGTGACCTATGACGTTATATGTGTGAACGCTTTGTTCCTTATGGATAGGAAGTCATACGTGTAAAGTTTCACCTCTATGTGTTAAGCAATTTCAGAAAAGATTTTTGAGGGTTTTTAAAATTCTTATTTTTAAACAATATAGCTGCCGAATGATGTGACCCCAGATCATGATCATCAAAAAAAGTTTTTTTTTTTTAAAAAAAAGGTCATCAATTTTTTTTTTCTTTCCTGTGGACCAACATCCTTAAATGGCCCTCAAAAAATTTCATACTCATTGGATGTAGCATTCCACATATGCAATTATGACGTCATAAAAATCACATTCCCCATGAGGCGTACTTGCCATGTGTCGAGTTTCAATTTTTTCCTTGGTGCGGTTTGAGATGGAGGACCAGAGGTTTTCCGTTTTTCCAACATGGCTGCCACAGGACGTGACCTATGACGTCATAATTATAATTAAAACATTCCACATGGGGTAGTCGCTCCTTTGGTAAAAATTTTGTCTCGATCTGACAAGCGGTTGCGGAGAAAAACACGAAAGTTCTGTGCGGACAAATGGACCCATATGCAATACCCTCCCCTCCGGCGAGGGTAATAATCGGTGAAGTCCCATGGGTAGACGTTTAACTGGGCATCCTGTCTGGCAGCCTTACTTATTGGACGTTAAATATTCCCAGGGTGTCCTTCGCGAAGAGTTGGCAAGGTGTCGCCGGCATCCCGAACAAATTACAAGTTCCTAACCTGCATCAGCAGCACAGCTGTGCCTTGCAAGAAATGATGCTAACCACACCCTTGTGCTACATACCAATGACAACCAACATTGCAAATCCAGTGAGCTTCGGAAATGCTTAAAATACAGTTGTACTGCTTGTCTTCAAGATGAAGGCTGTAATGGGGGGAACATGTGAACTTCAATTCTCACATTTACTTTCGATATAACTGTGATATCAATACAATTGGTACGTGTACGAAGCTCGTCTACCAGCTATGTCCTAGAATAAGCATGGTGGATGCAAGTTTGTGGGTTTCCCTTTCCCCCCTGTATTACGGTTTTGATGAGCTCGCTTCATATTCTTCAATATGGTTTTAAACCTGTTTCAAAGTTGGTTCATCAAATCAGATTTTCAATAATTTCATCCCGAGCTCATGAATCTGAGGGTGTGTGGCTAAAGTCAGGAGCCACTCGGAAAACAATAAAGCGATACTCGTACTACGTGCATGTCTGAACTTTGATTTACTTTTCACCAATCTAGTTCATGTTTTAAAATCAAAATGAATCCTAATTGGTGTGATTGAGAGACCAGAGAAAAGGACCAGAATATTCCCAAGAAGATAAAATGGCACAGCTACACTTTAGGGGGAAGTGTCGGGGAAGAAGCAAGACTTCAGGCAGGTATAAACTCCCTTATCCCTGGAAAATGTTTTCAAATTTTATACACCACTTCTTCCCAATTCCATATCCAGGCGATGCATGACGTCATTGTCCGGCGCCCAAGGAAGGAAGTACTCAGTTTTTACTCGGTTTGTTTGTTTGTTTTCCTTCTTGTTCGTCCAGGCGATATCTCAGCCATCCTTTGAGCTCGGAAGCTGAAATTTGTGGACAAAAATGAAGGTGTGTTTTGGCAAAAACGGTATGTTTTATTTTTTGATTAATCAATTTATTAATTCCTTATTTTCTTTCTCCTCTGGGCACTATCTCAGGCACCTTTTGGAGCTAGGAAGATGATATTTGGACATGACAGTGACCAAGTGATTTGGCTATAAAGGGTATTTTTGATTTTTTTGATTAATCAATGAATGAATTATTTTTCAATGAATTACTTAATTTTCAAAAAGTTAGATTCGGATGAAACGGTGGTGGTTTTGGGATGCTATTAGCCAATTGATTAAGACATTAATTATTTTACGATTGCTATTTATTTTAATTATGCAATTAATCAACTATTGTACACCGCTCCCTCCCAATTCCGTCTCCATATGCTACGTGGCAGGATCCCTGGGTGCCGAAGGTGCTCCGGCAATGTCACGCTGGAGGATTTGTTATTTATTTATTTATTTGGCATGGGGGCGGTGTAATTTTGAATGTGCCTGTAGTTGTTTTAAATAATAATTGCTTGTTTTGTCTGCATGTCATTGGTGAGTTTTGAATTTAGCATTAAGGCTGGTGATCTCTGGCCCAATAACTCTTCTAACTAGAAAGATTTGTTGACTTTGCTTTTGTGCACCACATCTCATTGATCTGAAACAAACAAAAAAAATCTACCTTTGGGGTCATGCAAAAAAATATTTATATATTCAGATCTTGGAGTTGTTTACAGACTTTGCTGAAGCAACGGCACATAAACTTGATGATGTAAAAAGACGCATCACTCCAATTGAAATTGTGACCACAGCACAAGACACTGACCTTAAACAGAAAGCCTGGTGGGAAGTCGTCAGTAGCCGGAGTGACACTGCTGTCAGTTATCACCTCTGCGAGGGCCTCGTTGGAAAGAGGGATCATCACCGTAACCTCGGGGGACTCTACAGGCTGTGGAGATTGACCAAGTAGAAAACAGTGATGGAAAACCTGTATTAAGCATTCCTTGTTTATGTCTCAAAAAATAGTTCTGACAACACAGAGGGGTGGGGATGATAGCCTAGATTTATGCACAATCCTGAGGGTTCGATCTTGTGTTTTAATCCCAACCCAACTATAAACTGTCATCCTGGTGTCTTGCAGGTAGACTGGTAGAGAGATTCATCAATGTTTGTGCCATCCCTCGGATGGACGTTAAACTTGGTGTCCCATCTAACAGCATCAGCTGGTGAACGTCAAAGATCCAACGACCAATGGTGTTCTTTGCAAAAGTAAGTGAGGTATAGCCAGCACCATAAACAAATTACAAATTCCTGCTCTAATGGGAAAAGGGCCTATGAGAATGGCCTGTGGTTTACATTCCAAGCATTCCAGCTTTACATTCCAAGCACTGTTTACAATTCACGCTGTGGTCCGAAATCTGGTTGTACGTCGACGTGATTCATGGGTGAAGCATGAGAGCGATTCTCCTGTATGCCACTTCGACCTCACTCAAGAGTCACCTTGGGTTTGTCTCGCAATGGAGTGTAGGTCACTTGAGATCCACCTGCTAAAGCCAATTTTCACCTGAATATTGACCCGTTATCCCTCCATCGGATTCCCGTCTCGATTGACGGCTCATGATGCTGATTCCAGGATTCACCAAAAAACATTTGGCATCATATCCATGTTTCTCATGATATCTAACAGGATTTTTGAATCATTCAGCCAACAGAAAATCTTAACGTCAAAAAATAATAAAATCGTTGATTAAAAACAAACTTTGGACGAATGATCAGGTTTATGAAGATGTCCTCTCCTTCAAGTTAGGGTGAGGTGGATGGTACTGTGGAATTGTCTATTTCTTATTCAACAATGAAAAAGGATGATTTGATGCATTTTACCGATTAATTTCAAACACTGGATTTGACAAATAATCCAATAATTGATGCCAATGCGATTGAAATTCACCTGGAAACCCCCTAGGGTGTAGGGGAAGTGTTCGTTTTGTGTACAAGATGTCAAAAGGTTTTTCCCTTCCCTTGGGGATGAAGTGAAATTTGTGCAGGTGCAGGTAGATGTCCATGTACAGTATGCATTCTCCAGCCAGTATGACATTTTTTGTCCAGCAGTGGATGAGTTTCCTGATGCAATTGGGAAAGGGAGTCATGGAGTTTTTTTTTTGGATAGAAATAAAATTTTTGGAGGAAAAATATTTTGACTCTCACTTGCGTTTCAGTAATCTGATTTGAAACATGACCCTTTGACATGACCATTCACCAAACATGACCCTTTGACATGTTTTTTTCCTCCTCTCTTTCTGTTGGTTCATTCCCTTGCTTGCTGTGTCCATTTGTGGACCTCAGTGTGCCCCATGGTCAGGCCCTCTTACATGAGCTGAGAATTTGTATACCAAGATATATATATATATTTTTTACAATAGCTGTATTTCTATGGTCTGAGCAGATCAAGTTGATATCCTTGCACACCACAAACATTCCTCTCTAACGGGGCTTCATAGTCTTCTTCAGATGATGACACGGTCTTATATCCTGAACAAATATTGAGTGCCTAATCTTCCCTCGCTTTGTGAGTAACCAGTCACATGATTCTTGCTGATCATAGAATGCATTAGGACTGTCATCAAGAGGCTTCTCAATTTTCTGCACCATGGGTGTTGCACCGTTAATATGGCAATCACTTCAGCTCCAACGATGAACTGTCAACCATTAATCAAACTGAGAGATGGGAAACTTCTGATCTTGGTGCTGTTACAGATACTAATGATGTGCGCACATTAATGGCGATACAACAATGTAATGAGCTCTCGTGATTAAGAAAAATAAAATCAGAGACACTCAGGCAGGGATCACAAGGGCACTGCCACAGGCTCCCCTTTGTGGGGATCAGGAGGCAAAGCTTCCTGAAGCTATGAAGCTTTAAGTATTTAAATATGTCCGAGATGTCTTCCAGAGCATGTGACGGTCACATTATGTATGTACACTCCACAGGCCAGCAGAATCATCGTAATTGACGTCACACCCAAAATAAGCTTTAAAAACTGAGAATGCAGAACAAATGGCATCCTGGGAAAGTATGAAACGGGACACCAGTCTAAAATGTGTCAAATACGGGCCAGCCGGTCATATTGATGCAATTCAATGCCTTGTAACCGTTGAAAACCCTGTATTACTTATTAATTGAATTAACCTTGTAATAATTGAAAAAGCTAATTTTGTTTTGTTTCCCAGAGTTCAAGTCCATAAGTGCTTTAAACCTGGACAGGTTGCTCTGCTGTCACAGGAGGTGGAAATTTCTAGTGAGCAGCCATGGGAACAAGAACCCACACCAGTAAAGGTAATGCCACAAGGTTTTACTCAGTCGCACCACCAAGTCGCTCCAAAGCGACGAACAAATAAAATAATTATTCTGAAAAGATGACACGTGATCCTTTTTGTGATTATTGATTTTTAAAACCTTGCTCAGAAATGAGAACAATTAAAAATCTACGTTGATTACCGTCGGTGTACTTGCGGTGATCTCTACAACAGGTGTCTCCATAACAATGGGCTCGGGCTCTGGCTTGATCTCTCGCTCAGGTTCTGGCTCTGACTCCGACTCTGGTTGGATGAGAGGCTCATCATCTGGTCGTGTCTCATCTGTAGTCTGTGTTAAACACACGGAGTGTGATGAAATGCACCGGAAACGCGAGAGCACATAGAACACAATACCCCATGCAGTGTTCAGGTATATACTTCAATTTTAACAAAATAACTGGCATATTGGATCCATCACTTCGCTGATGGGAATACCAATTTTTTCCTGCGATGGCTAATCAATGGGGGCAAGAACAAAAAAAAGGATTCCTGGGAGATCCTGTCCTCCGTGCGGGGATGACCACTTATATTTAATTTTTTTTGTGTCACACAAACCTTCCTGGGAGTCCCTGAATCCTCCGTCGTCAGTTAGACATGCAAATGCGTTCTCAAGTTATAGCACAACAAACAAACAGACAGACAGACACGGCTCCTTTTATAATATAGATTTTTTTTTTACGTGTGCACGTAAGAGGAATTTTTGAGGTCACGTGCCTCCTCTCCTCTGTGAAGCACCATGCCGCATCAATCCACCATCCATCGCGTATGGAAAATACAGTGCAGAGTGGAACAGGGAAAATTCTGCCATTTTTGCTAATGTAATAAATAGATGATATAGTGTTTTGACCGACAGATTTTCAGAGAACACAAATAAAAATTAACTTTCACCCTTTAAAAACCGTGTGAATATATTATTGAAGTATCAACTGCTTTTTTGTTTCTATCCTTTTCTCACCTGTGTTGCAAGTCGAGTGACCTGCTTTGTGATACTTTAAAAGGCGGTGTATAATCAGAAATACTGTTTGATAGGGTGATATATGACTGTTTTATGACTAAAATGAAAATGTTGAAAAACAAAGCACTGCATTGCGAAAAGCGAGCGTTTTCTGAATTAAATCGACATGAGAAACAGGATTGAATGAGACTCACCATTTTTAAAAGTGAAGAAGATGAAGGAGGAAGAGTTTTGTTTTAATATTGATTGAAACCGGCCAATGTATACTCACCTGACTCAATGACGTCACACTGTTTGAAACCGGCCCATCGATTCTCACTTTACTCAACGACATCATACTGATTGAAACCGGCCCATCTCATCTATCCTCACTTTACTCAACTATATCATCCTGATTGAAACTGGCCCATCTATCCTCACTTTACTGAACGATATCATACTGATTGAAACTGGCCCATCTCATCTATCCTCACTTTACTGAACGATATCATACTGATTGAAACTGGCCCATCTCATCTATCCTCACTTTACTGAACGATATCATACTGATTGAAACCGGCACATATCATCTTCCTCACTTTACTCAACCACATCATACTGATTGAAACCGGCCCATCTCATCTATCCTCACCTTACTCAACTATATCATACCGATTGAAACTGGCCAATCTATCCTCACTTTACTCAACTACATCACACTGTTTGAAACCGGCCCATCTATCCTCATCTTTCTCAACTATATCATACTGATTGAAACCGGCCCATCTCATTTATCCTCACTTTACTTAACTATATCATACTGATTGAAACCGGCCCGTCTCATCTATCCTCACTTTACTCAACTACATCATACTGATTGAAACCGGCCCATCTCATCTATCCTCACCTTGCTCAACTATATAATACTGATTGAAACTGGCCAATCTATCCTCACTTAACTCAACTACATCATACTGATTGAAACCGGCCCATCTCATCTATCCTCACCTTGCTCAACTATATCATACTGATTGAAACTGGCCCATCTATCCTCATCTTTCTCAACTTTATCATGCTGATTGAAACCGGCCCATCGATCCTCACTTTACTCAACTACATCATACTGATTGAAACCAGCCTATCTATCCTCACCGAACTCATTTATATCATACTGCTTGAAACCGGCCCATCTCATCTTTCCTCAACTTACTCAACAATATCATACTGATTGAAACCGGCCCATCTCATCTATCCTCACCTTACTCAACGATATCATACTGATTGAAGCCAGCCCATCTGTCCTCACCTCACTCAATTGTGTCATACTGATTGAAACCGGCCCATCTTTCCTCACATTCTCAACTATATCATAATGATTGACACCGGCCCATCTATCCTCACCTTACTCAACGATATCATACTGATTGAAGCCAGCCCATCTGTCCTCACCTCACTCAATTGTGTCATACTGATTGAAACCGGCCCATCTTTCCTCACATTCTCAACTATATCATAATGATTGACACCGGCCCATCTGTCCTCACTTTACTCAATTATATCATACTGTTTGAAACCGCCCCATCTTTCCTCACCTAACTCATCAATATCATACTGTTTTAAACTGGCCCATCTATCCTCACTTCACTCAACTATATCACAATGATTGAAACCGGCCCATCTATCCTCACTTTACTCAACGATGTCATACTGCTTGAAACCGACCCATCCATCCTCAGTTTACTCAACGACATCATACTGTTTGAAACTGCCCCATCTGTCCTCACCTTACTCAGTGATATCATACTGATTGAAACCAGCCCATCTATCCTCATCTTTCTCAACTATATCACAATGATTGAAACCGCCCCATCGATCCTCACCGAACTCAACAACATCAGACTGTTTTAAACCGGCCCATCTCTCCTCACCTCACTCAACTGGATCATCCTGATTGAAACTAGCTCATATCATATATCCTCACCTCACTCAGCGATATCATACTGATTGAAACCGCCCCATCTATCCTCACCGAACTCAACGAAATCATACTGATTGAAACCAGCCCATCTACCCTCATCTTTGTCAACTATATCATACTGATTGAAACCGGCCCATCTATCCTCACCTTACTCAATGAAATAATACTGATTAAAACCAGCCCATCTATCCTCACCGAATTCAACGATATCATACTTTTAAACCGACCCATCTATCCTCACTTTACTCAACGATATCATATTGATTGAAACCGGCCCATCTCATCCATCCTCACTTTAGTCAACAATATCATACTGAGTTAAACCGGCCCATCTATCCTCACGTAACTCAACTATATCATACTGATTGAAACCGGCCCATCTCTCCTCACTTCACTCAATGATATCATACTGTTTGAAACTGCCCCATCTCATTTATCCTCACTTTACTCAACTACATCGGACTGATTGAAACCGGCCCATCTCTCCTCACTTCACTCAATGATATCATACTGTTTGAAACCGGCCGATCTCATCTATCCTCAACTTACTCAACAATATCATACTGATTGAAATCAGCCCATCTAATCTATCCTCACCTAACTCAACAATATCATACTGATTGAAACCAGCCCATCTCTCCTCACCTCACTCAATTGTATCATATTGATTGAAATTGCCCTATCTATCCTCACCTCACTCAACGATATCACACTGTTTTAAACCGGCCCATCTATCCTCACTTCACTCAACTATATCATACTGATTGAAACCGGCCCATCTCATCTCTCCTCACTGAACTCAACTTTTTCGTACTGATTTTAACCGGCCCATCTCATCAATCCTCGTGTTACTCAACGATATCATACTGATTGAAACCGCCCCATCTATCCTCACTTCACGCAATTATATCATACTGTTTGAAACCGGCCCATCTATCCTCAACTTACTCAGCAATATCATACTGATCGAAACCGGCCCATCAACACTCACTTTACTCAACGATATCATACTGATTGAAACCGGCCCATCTATCCTCACTTTACTCAACCACATCATACTGATTTAAACCGGCCCATCTATCCTCACGTTACTCAACTATATCATACTGATTTTAACTGGCCCATCTATCCTCACGTAACTCAACTATATCATACTGATTGAAACCAGCCCATCTCTCCTCATCTTTCTCAACTATATCACAATGATTGAAACCGGCCCATCTATCCTCACTTTACTCAATTATATCATTCTGTTTTAAACCGCCCCATCTATCCTCACCAAACTCAACAACATCATACTGTTTTAAACCGGCCCATCTATCCTCACCTTACTCAACTGTATCATACTGATTGAAATTGGCCCATCTCATCTATCCTCACCTCACTCAGCTATATCATACTGATTGAAACCGGCCCATTTATCCTCACTTTACTCAATTATGTCATGCTGTTTGAAACCGCCCCATCTATCCTCACCGAACTCAACGATATCATACTGATTGAAACCAGCCCATCTGTTCTCATCTTTCTCAACTATATCATGCTGATTGAAACCGGCCCATCTATCCTCACCTTACTCAACGAAATAATACTGATTGAAACCGGCCCATCTATCCTCACCGAATTCAACGATATCATACTGTTTTAAACCGGCCCCTCTATACTCACTTGACTCAACGATGTCATACTGATTGAAACCGGCCCATCTCATCTATCCTCACCTTACTCAACGATATCACACTGATTGAAACCGGCCCATCTCTCCTCATCTTTCTCAACTATAACATACTTGTGGTGAATTGAGGTGAATTGAGGGACATGACGCGGGATCACATGTTGTGCGTCTCGCGTATAAGGGGAGGTCTCCGCGGCACGGGGTGATTGTCCCCGGGGCATTGCCATTTACATCGGCTGTTCACTTGATGCTCGTTAACTGAAGGTGCTCATTGACTGGTGAGAATGGAGATTATATCGAACTCCGTGCTTACGCGGATTTAGTCTGCGATGATTAATTGCACATGTATACGTTACTGCTTATGTACTCCTAGCTGAACCTGTATTCCCCGGTGTGCCCGTAGAAGCGGCTCCAATCAAATGGAATAAAGCCTAAACTCTGAAGGTTCTTCTCTCGCTCTCATTTCAATTTATTCCATTTGGTTTTCTCGGCTCTCTCAACCAACGATGGACAAGATCTACAAGTCAGAGAGGTTCAACGCAGACCCAAACGCGACTGACGCAGAAATGAAATGGTCGCATTGGTTCTGTTCCTTCTCACACTATCTGACCATCATCGAGGAGGGAGCTGACAAATTTGCCGCTCTCGTGAATCATGTCTCGCCCAGCGTGTACAGGCTCTTCTCGGAGTGCGACACTTACGAAGCAGCGATCGACGTGCTGCAGGCGCTCTACGTGAAGCCCAAGAACGAGGTATACATACGACATCTTCTCAACACACGCAAGCAAGCAGCCGGGGAGACAATCGATCAGTTCCTGCAAGCTCTGAATCAGCTGGGAAAAGACTGCAGCTTCCGGGCCGTAAGCGCCGAGGAACACCGAAAGGAAGCGACACGGAAGGCATTCATCCAAGGACTCAGATCAGCCCACATACGGCAACGCTTACTAGAGAAAGCGCAACCCACTCTTGACAAGGTAGTCGATCAGGCACGAGCGATGGATACGGCTCAGCAGCAATCTGAGTCATTTGGGACACCGATGCTGCTAATGAACGCTGCTACGATGGGAACCCAAGGAACCTGTTGGGGAAATTATTACTCTCTAGACAAGAAACCTTTGCCTCAGTCTGAGTAGGTCAAAGTGTTTGTGTTTTTCCTCTACTGTTCTACTATTTAGTTGTTAAGGCCTACCACCTACTTATAATCTTGTCTTTCTTTGACACTTTGGACATTGCTTGGGTTTCTGAAAGTACAAGGTGACCGGGCTGATAAGCTGTGCATTCTGTTTTTGCGATCAAAGGCCTCTCTGCTTATAAAATGGAATGGATATATGGGGAGGGGGAGAATGATCTGGGAGAGAGCAAATAAATGGTACAGAAGAAAGAACTCCTTGTGGACATTGATTATTACTGGACTTCTGTGGTTTATTTTATCCCGATACATGCAACACTGAGTCGGCTAGACGTTGAATCCTCGAGGAGGTCAAGATCCCTCAACAATCAAGAATCCTTTCGATCACGACGCGGTTCGAGGATAGAAATCCACGTCAGTTGGTGCCGTGACTCGGATTCGAATCGGCGTTGTGCGGCGCTCGTGACCGGAGGTGCTTAATCTGCCGGAGGCAGTGCCTGGAGGAACGACAAGTGCTTGAGCGAAGGTAAGCAGGGGGGGTTCTCCGAGGGTGCGATTTATTTTATTCTGTGATTTTAGAGTGAATTTAGCGGTTGTGATTTGTGTGATTTTAGAGATGGGAAATAGAAATTGTAAAAGGAAGGAAAATGGGTATACCGAGGCAAATTGTATTCAAAAACCACGGAGAAGTACATGTGCAAGAATTATGTTTGATAAGTATGGGCCTGAAGCTGTGAGAGACATGGGGAAATGGTGCAATTGGACCAAAAATAGTCATTACCCTTCCCTGAGAATGGAACGTTCGATCACGAGTGTTTAGACAATTTAAGAAAAGTACTGGAAGTGAAAAATAGTGACAAAAAGGTCCAGAAGCAGGTGAACTGGAGCGTTTATATAAATTGGATGAAGGAATGTCATGACAGAGACGAAAAGGCACGGTTGTTAAACCTGAAGGGTCAGCTAGACCAATTAACGAAGCAAATGCCGGTGAGACTTGAAAATAAAACCAAGAGACAGCGAGCAGTGGCTGTCAGATTTGAGGATGAAGAAGAAGACTCAGATACATGGCCAGAGTGCACAGTTCCGATAGCACAACCGCTCGAGGACGAAGAAGCGGGAGAGACAGAGAGAGACGATGCCACAGGGCAAGGAGAGGCTCAACGGGGAGCCAGGCGAGTAATTAAGAAAGAAACAAGAACACAAAGCAAAAATAAAGTTCCTCTTGCTGACAAGGGTAAAATACAAACTCGATCAAAAAAAATAATGCCGGAGACCGCGAAGGACGGAGATGATGAGGCACTCATTGGCGCGTTTCCATTGCGAGATTACCCGGGTGCAAGGGAGGTACAAGCGATATATCGTCCGTGGGGCTCTGAATTAAAAGCCATCGTAAATGAGATGCCGAAGATACGGGAGAACCCAAAAAAATTCCAGGCGGAACTACGCGTGGTGGTGGCATGCCATCAGCCAACATATATGGACATGGAAATATTATTAAAATTAGTGGTACCAGAGGGGTTACTCCGACAATTGAAACAGGTCGCTGCATGGCCAGATGAAGCTCCTGGAGACAGGGAGGAGCTCAAAGAACATATTGACACCCTCATTGACGCTGTCACAGAGGTGGTAACACTTAAGACCGACTGGGCAAAAATACAGGTGTGCAGGCAACGCGCTGGCGAGGACCCATTGGAGTTCTTAGAGCGTTTTCGGTGTATACCAATGTCACTCTGGACGGAAAGAAGAGGGGGTACCATTTGCTCATGTCTACCTTAATGGTTTGACGGCCAAATTACAAAATGAGATAAAGCGAGTATGTATTGGTTGGGAATTAAAGGAAGTGAAAGACTTGATGGAATATGTAACGCATTGTAATTCATTGTTGAAACATCGTTCTGACGAGGAAAACGAATCAACATTAATGCTATCCCAGGTTCAAGGTCAAGGTGAATGCCCGGGGGAAAGGAATGTGAGATATAATTCACAAAACCGAGGGCAACGACAATTACCGGCCAGAGACCAAAATACAGAGACCAGCGCAGAGATTTCTGTTATACATGCGGAAAACAAGGGCACTGGGCTAATGAATGCCGAAATCGTAGAAACAGTCGAACTTATAGTTCGTATGAACCGGTAGAACAGAGACCAGCGGCACAATACAGAGATGAAACTCGCAGACACTCCACGCCTCCAGTGAATGAAAATCCATATTATAGACAGCAGGAAAGATGGGGAACACAGTTTGAGCAAGCTGGTTCATTTCAACCCACTGCACCTCAAACCGAATTCCCTCCTCCTCCTCCTCCTCCAGCCTCGTTCCCTCCTCCTCCAACCTCATTTCTTCCTCCTCCATCTCAAGGTTCATTTCAAACCCAAAACCCATTCGTTTTATGACAAAGAAAAGAAGCGACTTCGTCTGAGTTACCCTTCCTGACTTTGAAACCATGTGACGAACCGAAATTGACTTTGAAAATTGAAGGCCAAGAGATTCCTTTCTTAGTCGACACAGGAGCGACCAAATCTGCGCTCAGAAGGAGTGATTTCCCAGACGCCCCGTTATCGCGAGAACGAGTAAAAGTAGTGGGAATGTCGGGAGTTGCTAGTACGATTCCACTGACAGAGCAGCTCCGGGTGGAAATTGGACCATTGTCTGCAAACCATGCATTTTTGATGGCAACTGATACACCAATTAATCTGTTGGGGAGAGATCTGTTATGCAAGCTGAATTGTTCAATTAAGTGTACCCCTGATGGTGTATATTTAGAAATGCCTCACGAATCACACATAACTATGATGAATTTATTACAGGAAAATACAGAAAATCTTGTATATCAATGGACTGTGATTAATTGTGAAGCATTTAACCATTTGCAGGAATATTTATCACATTTGGAGAGAAAGCATTACCCGAGGTGCTCGATTGGGTGAGTAAACACGGCATGGACAGACGGTACTTACAGACTCGACTACATTGCATTGCAGATTGCAACATCAAGGGAAAAGATAACGTCTATGCGAGTGAAACACTCTCGAAATTACACCAGACCTTTGACTTAGTGTTGGGAACAATTTGGATTGGGAAGCAAGGAATTGGCCTGGAGGTGCATCTGACGAGGAACAATTAAAATTGTGGAACCAACCGTCCAGTGTTACACCACATGTTACTTTAGCGATTGCAGAAGGTTACCAAGAAACGGACATTGGTCACATGGTAACCTCTTTGAAAAAAGCATCACAAGCGACTTTGATGGAATCGAGCCAAGTAAACGGACTTTGGAAGATCGGGAACAGGGATTCTGTTGGACAGAATGTCAAGGATCAGCAAAAGCTGTGTTTGAGGTGGTCGATCTCTCAGAATTAAATGGGTCAGGAAAATTACCTGAAATACTCGAACAAGTCCCGACTTGTCTGTGGGCAAATACATGCCAACGATGTCGGCCAAATTAAAAGTATGAATCCAATCAAGATCACTATAGATCCAAAAAAGAAACTGCCTCGAAAACCGCAATACCCTTTGTCTCCAGAAGCAGAGGTAGGAATTGCTCCTGTCGTGGAAGCACTATTGAAACACAGGGATAATTATTCCCACTGTTAGTCAATGTAATACACCGATCCTACCTCAGAGAAAACCTGGGAAACCAACGTGGAGATTCGTACAGGATTTGAGGGCAGTGAATGATGCGGTAATTCCAGCTTTTCCTGTAATTGCAAATCCAACTACCATTCTATCAAGCATCCCAAGTAACACTACCTATTTTAGTGTTGTGGATCTTTGTTCAGCTTTTTTTTAGTATACCAATAGCCCAAGAAGTACAGTTTCTGTTTGCATTCACCTACCAGGGAAAGCAATACACTTGGACTGTATTGCCCCAGGGTTATTGTGAAAGTCCAACATTATTCTCGAGGGCCCTCAAAGACGACTTGGATGATGTAGTTTTCCCTTGTGGATCCACACTGATTCAATATGTTGACGACCTGCTGATCTGTTCAGCGTCAAAAGACGCATGCGAACGAGATACATTGACATTGTTGAGGGCCTTAGCCAGGAAAGGACACAAAGCATCGAGAGCTAAATTGCAATTTTGCCAAGAAGAAGTTAAATATTTGGGACATATTCTGAAGGGAGACACAAGACGCATCTCCCCTGAACGTATAGCGGCAATATTAAACCTGCCCAAGCCAACTACTGCTAAACAGATGAGGTCTTTCCCTCGGAGTGACCGGCTATTGCAGACAGTGGATACCAGATTATGCGGCCTTAGTGCGCCCTGGTGGACATTGGTTCGGCAAACGCGCCCAGCCCACTTGCATGGACACAAAATGCAGACAAGGCTTTTGTAACGTTAAAACAGGCTCTTTCTTCGGCTCCCGCTCTGGGTTTACCAAACTATGAAAAACCTTTCCATTTGTATGCATGTGAGAGACAGGGATTCGCACAATCTGTGCTGACACAGAAGCACGGGAATAAATTACGGCCTGTTGCATATTATAGTACTAAATTGGATCCGTAGCGCAAGGATTCCCCCTTGTCTCAAGGCAGTAGCAGCCGCTTCGCTCGCGGTGCAGGCGACCGCCTGCCGTCGGGAAACACTTTGATTCTCCTGGTACCGCATGCAGTGACAGCTGTATTGTTAAAAACGAAAACAACACAACATTTGTCGGCTTCAAGAGCAACAACATACGAACTCTCACTCACAGCACCCACGAACATTACGATTAGGAGATGCGCACCGCTGAATCCTGCTAGTTTGTTGCCAGGAGTACAAGATGGTGATCCTCACAATTGTGAAGAGATAATCGCCCACACGTGTCAACCCCGTCCTGACTTGAAAGACACACCAATCCAAAATTCTGAATTGGTTCTATATGTCGACGGCTCATCATCGCGTGCACCTGATGGATGTTTATTAACAGGCTACGCCGTTTGCTCTGATCACGAAGTAATCGAAAGCGGGAGATTGGCTGAGAGCTGTTCCGCGCAGCAGGCAGAACTGTTCGCCCTCACTGCATGCCATTTAGCCAAAGGCCAAATAGTGACACCACACTGACCTGGCTATGCCTTTGGTGCTGTACACGAATCCCGGAGCACTCTGGCGCGAAAGGGTTTTATAACGTCATCAGGTACACAAGTAAGGAATGGAACATGGATTGCGAATCTACTGGAAGCAATACTTCTGCCTCACCAAATTGCAGTGGTAAATGTGACGCCCACACTGGGAGATCTGATGACGTCTCACGGGGAAATGCCAGGGCAGATGCAGCTGCAAAATCTGCTGCCCACACCAGAGCTCTTTTAATATCACAATGTGTATTGAGACAAGAGGCAACACCGACCATTGACGATATAAACACTTTGCAGACAGCTGTCAGTGCTAAAGAACGAGATTTGTGGATACTGGCTGGATGTGAATTCGATAATGAATCTAAATTATGGAGATCATCTGATGGTCGTGTGGTGGCACCAAGAGCTCTATTACCTTGGCTCGCCCGATTGGCACATGGGGCCGGGCATACTAGCAAAGGCGGCATGAGTGCTTTAATTGGGAGACAGTGGTTCGCCCGGGTTTAGTCCAATTGCAGAACAGTATTGTAAGACATGTCATATTTGCCAAAAACATAACCCAGCAAGGGGGTGGAGATGGCCCCAGGGGTCATCCAATTCCATTCGGACCTTTTGTTCATATCCAGATGGATTTTGTCCAGTTACCAAAATGCTGCGGTTTTGAATTTGCGTTAGTCATCGTCGATTTGTTCACCAAATGGGTTGAGGCTTACCCTTGTCGGAAAGCAGATGCCATTACTGTGGTTAAACTGTTGATGAAGGATTTCATCTGTAGGTTTGGAATACCTTGTAGGATCTCCAGTGACCAAGGTACTCATTTCACAGCCGAAGTGGTGAAAGAATTATGTCGCGTATTGCAAATAAAAGCAACATTTCGACTGCCCGCATCGTCCGCAATCTGCGGGGCAGTAGAGAGGCAAAATGGATTCCTGAAGAATAAACTGGCCAAGATTTGTGAACAAACTGGATTAAAATGGCCAGATGCTCTGCCAATTGCTCTCATGACTATGAGATCTACCGCAAATCGAAACACTGGCTTATCTCCGCATGAGATTCTGATGGGAAGACCAATGAGATTACCGAACTCACCTCCTTTGACTATAAAAGACATGAACGTGCAGCAAATGGACGACACGTTGCTTACGTTCTGTGTCTCTCTGAATCATGCTGTAAGAACTTTTATGTACAGGTGAAACAAGCTCTGCCAGAACCAGCCACATCTGATCATCACAACTTCAAACCCGGAGACTTTGTTTATGTGAAAATTTACAAACGGAAGAACTCTCTTCAGGCACGTTGGTGTGGGCCATTTCAAATACTGCTAACTACCCATACAGCTGTGAAGTGTAAAGGAAGAGCAACATGGATCCATGCCACACACTGCAAACTGGCACACGGCAGAAAAGAACCCGAGGAGAACATTGCTTCCTGATAACTTTAATGATTCTTTCCATTGCAGGATTATTTGTACTACTAAATGCAAGTTGTACAATGTGTACTTGGCCTGTTAATCCGATAAGTACTGTCTGTGATCAACATTATTTGCATGTTCTTTGGAGATGGGCCTATCAGACTACCCACCAAACTAAGCCTAGGGCATTCAGAGACCGAAGAAGCTTAACGAGCAAAGTGGGTTCACCACATGGAATAAACACTTATCTGGCTCTTTCTCGTAAACACGCGAAAGCTTTTAATAAAACCAATTGCTGGGTTTGTACTAAGATACCTCATTCAGCAGTTACTGGGATACCGCTTCTGGCTATACCATTCAATCTGAGTGAATGGTGTGGGTACTGGGCAAAGGAAAGAAACTGGGATAAACAAGATAATAACCTTGACGACCACATCGTTACCAATGGAAATGGAAATTGCCTCCGACAACGAAATTTCAGTAACTGGTTTTGGCCAAATTTTAATTTAAGTAAAATGCCTCCACATTTTATGGTTGAACGGGCAACAGAAAACCCGAACTATGCTTGGTACAAGAGGCATGGGGAGAAAGAAGATTAGGGAATTCTGAATGCAGTCATTATGTTTATGAAAATCACACGATGGGACCACAAGTCGCTTTAAATAATACCTATTTCGTGTGTGGAAATCGAGCATACCCATGGCTTCCAGTTAATTGGAGTGGATCTTGTTTCTTGTCATTTATTTTTGCCACATATGCGCCTGTTATCTAAGTCACCTTTTGAGCATTTGAAACGGGGTAAACGGGGTTTCACGTCAACTGAACTGTTCTTCATGATTTTAATCCCTCACTACGGTGTTGGACAAACGTCTGTGGGATTGGCAGAGTTAGCTGCTTCGCTTGAATTATTGGCAAATAAAACTGCTCTCGGCATGGTTGATATCAACTCGGAGGTCGTCGCCCTACGTGCAGTTTCAATGCAAAACCGAGTTGCGCTCGACCTCATTCTCGCAGCTCAAGGAGGAACGTGTGCTGTAATTAACTCTGAGTGTTGTACTTATATCCCTGATAACTGAGAAAATCACGAACATAGCTGACAAGATTAAGCAAGAAGGAGCCAAGTATCACAATTATTTTATGAAAGATGGGCTTTATTCCTGGTTTGAAGGGATTTTTGGAGGCTGGGAACTACCCTATTGCATTGGATTTCCGTTGGGTTATTGTGGATCATCATTGTAGTGGTGCTTGTTAGATGTGCAACAATTACAATGCCGGCATTGATTGTTTCTTGTCTAAAGAGGAATACTGCTAAAAGGTGATGGTGGCCCAAGCACCACCCCTCATACCCTGGTTTTGACACTGAGTCCCACGACTCTTTTGAGATAGAACCTGAACTTGGAAATCCATAAGTAGCGCAAATGAATGTGTTCAATATTCACGGGAATTGTCAATCCACTCTTGCTCATCTGCTTTGTTCCCGAAATAGGTTGTCGAAAATCAGCTGTGCAGCCCAACGGGTAGCCTTATCTTCTATCGGCCTAGGGGCCTACCGGAACCTCAACCAGGTCCGAAGCTGTACAACCACATGAAGCCACCTGGCTTGCGGGACAGGAAAGGCTAAGGGACTGAGCCCTACGATGGGGGAAAGGGGGGATGTGTCTACCCAGGAAAATGGGCACACTCAAACGCAAGAGAGAATGCATTTCCAAGTGAAGAGAAAATATATATCGTTAAACTTAACTAGTGTTGCCTTATTAGGCAACAAGAGGGGAGTGTTGGGGAAATTATTACTCTCTAGACAAGAAACCTTTGCCTCAGTCTGAGTAGGTCAAAGTGTTTGTGTTTTTCCTCTACTGTTCTACTATTTAGTTGTTAAGGCCTACCACCTACTTATAATCTTGTCTTTCTTTGACACTTTGGACATTGCTTGGGTTTCTGAAAGTACAAGGTGACCGGGCTGATAAGCTGTGCATTCTGTTTTTGCGATCAAAGGCCTCTCTGCTTATAAAATGGAATGGATATATGGGGAGGGGGAGAATGATCTGGGAGAGAGCAAATAAATGGTACAGAAGAAAGAACTCCTTGTGGACATTGATTATTACTGGACTTCTGTGGTTTATTTTATCCCGATACATGCAACACTGAGTCGGCTAGACGTTGAATCCTCGAGGAGGTCAAGATCCCTCAACAATCAAGAATCCTTTCGATCACGACGCGGTTCGAGGATAGAAATCCACGTCAAACCCCACTGGCACAGACACAGCCAGACATAGGGGATGGAGAAACACCCGAGGAGCCGGATACCCAGGCCACGTCAAACTCCTCAGCAACTGCTCCGGTTGGTAAATGCTTCTTTTGTGGGTACAAAAGGCACCCTCGTCAAAAATGCCCCGCCAGAGATGCCACATGCATGAATTGCGACAAGAAAGGGCATTATGCCAGGGTATGTAAATCTACTCTAAGGAGAAATAAACCCACTTCTGCGGCTCTCTACTCGCAAAATAAATTAACTGCAGCCTCCCCGGGGAATCTATCCAAGGCTATCATCAACGTACGAATTAACGGGCATATGGCCGAGGCACTGATTGATACCGGTAGCTCTGAAAGTTTCGTCAACAGCTCGCTAGTAAAAGGCAGGAAATGGATAATCCACCCGACAGACAATACGGTATGCATGGCCGCCACCTCACTACAATCCCGCGTACGAGGGTACTGCAATGTTGAATTGGACGTAAAAGGGTACACGCATCGGGATGTAAGGGTATTGGTGCTTCGTGATTTGTGCGCAGACGTAATTCTGGGTCATAATGTCCTCAAGCAGCACACGAGCGTCGAAATACCCTTTGGAGGAAGCAAACCTCGTCTAATTTTAAATGCGTTGACCACCGCGGAGGTGACTGTTCCCCCCAGCTGTTCGCTAACTTGTCGCCGGTCTGCAAACCGATAGCGATTAAATCGCGGCGATATACCACTGCTGACATGAATTTCATCACTTCAGAAACCAAGCGATTACTGGAAGAAGGAATTATAGAACCGAGCGATTCGCCATGGCGCGCACAGGTGTTAGTAACCAGCAGTCAGAACCATAAGAAACGAATGGTTGTCGATTATTCCCAAACGGTCAATCGCTTTACCCAACTCGATGCCTACCCCCTGCCGCGCATAGACGAGATGGTCGAACGCGTGGCCAATTATAAGGTATTCAGCACCATCGACTTGCGAAGCGCCTATCATCAAATTCCCATCCGAGAGGAAGACAAACCTTACACCGCATTCCAGGCAGGGAGGTGCCTCTACCAATTCAGGAGAATACCTTTCGGTGTCACGAATGGGGTAGCTTGCTTCCAACGAGTTATGGACGACATCATTTCAGATGAAAACCTCAAAGACACTTTTGTTTACGTGGACAATGTCACAGTGTGCGGTAGGGATCAGGGGGAACATGATAGGAATCTGGACAGATTCTTGAGCATTGCTAGAAAATATAATCTGACTCTCAACTACGAGAAATGCGTATTCTCGGCAAGGTCAATTGACCTTCTCGGCTGCACGATAGCCGACGGCACAATTAAGTCTGATCCTGAACGATTGCGCCCGCTCCGTGAGCTACCACCACCTCAGGACTTGCAGACAATGCGCCGGGTGATCGGCATGTTCGCTTACTATGCGAGATGGATTTCGCAATACTCCGAGAAAATACATCCCCTAGTGCATTGCAAAAACTTTCCACCAGATGCCGCTGTTGTGACAGTTTTCCACAACCTCAAAGATGATATCAGTAATTCCGTGGTATTATCGATCGATAGCTCTTTTGAATTTTCTTTTGAATCTTGAATCTTTTGAATTTTGAGGAACTCCACCGGGCGACGGGGCTGCCGCGTTCCACCCGAGAGCGATCGAGGAGTCATCCCCGGCACAAGTCGAGGCTCACCAAGAGGATCGGGAGCCTCCCTCAAGTGAAACTGCCATTTACTCCCGGAGAGGTCGACGAATAAGGCCCCCTCGACGACTCAATCTGTAAAGGGGATTATCGGCATTCTCGCTGCTCATGCTCCCATATGCTCATTATATCATATATCGATGCTCATTTCCATGCTCCTACAACTCAAAATAATCACTGCTTGGCATGTATGCTTCTGTAGACCTATTAGTCCACGTTGCTTGAAATGTATACTCCTATAGTGCTAAAGCAATCATGGTGTGTAAGTTGGGCCCCTAGTTGCATTTTAAAGGTGGGGAGAATGTGGTGAATTGAGGTGAATTGAGGGACATGACGCGGGATCACATGTTGTGCGTCTCGCGTATAAGGGGAGGTCTCCGCGGCACGGGGTGATTGTCCCCGGGGCATTGCCATTTAGATCGGCTGTTCACTTGGTGCTCGTTAACTGAAGGTGCTCATTGACTGGTGAGAATGGAGATTATATCGAACTCCGTGCTTACGCGGATTTAGTCTGCGATGATTAATCGCACATGTATACGTCACTGCTTATGTACTCCTAGCTGAACCTGTATTCGCCGGTGTGCCCGTAGAAGCGGCTCCAATCAAATGGAATAAAGCCTAAACTCTGAAGGTTCTTCTCTCGCTCTCATTTCAATACTGATTGAAACCGGCCCATCTCATCTATCCTCACCTTACTCAACTATATCACACTGATTGAAACCGGCCGATCTCATCTATCCTCACCTTACTCAACTATATCGTACTGATTGAAACCAGCCCATCTCATCTATCCTCACCTTACTCAACCACATCATACTGTTTGAAACCGCCCCATCTCTCCTTACCTGACTCAATTATATCATAGTAATTGAAACCGGCCCATCTCATCTTTCCTCAACTTCCTCAACTATATCGTACTGATTGAAACCGGCCCATCTCATCTATCCTCACCTTTCTCAACAGTATCATACTGATTGAAACCAGCCCAGCTATCCTCACCTCACTCAATTGTATCATCCTGATTGAAACCGGCCCATCTATCCTCACTTTACTCAACTTTCTCATACTGATTTAAACCGGCCCATTTATCCTCACGTGACTCAACTATATCATACTGATTGAAACCGGCCCATCTATCCTCACTTTACTCAACTATATCATACTGATTGAAACCGGCCCATCTATCCTCACTTTACTCAACTATATCATACTGATTGAAACCAGCCCATCTATCCTCACTTTACTCAACGACATCATACTGTGTGAAACCACCCCATCTATCCTCACCTAACTCAAGTATATCATACTGTTTTAAACCGGTCCATCTATCCTCACTTTACTCAACTATATCATACTGATTGAAACCGGCCCATCTATCCTCATCTTTCTCCACGATATCACACTGATTGAAACCGGTCCATCTATCCTCCCCTTACTCAAGTGTATCATACTGTTTTAAACCGGCCCATCTATCCTCACTTTACTCAACTATATCATACTGATTGAAACCAGCCCATCTATCCTCATCTTTCTCAACTATATCATACTGTTTGAAACCGGCCCATCTCATCTATCACCTTACTCAACTATATCATACTGATTGAAACCGGCCCATCTCATCGATCCTCACCTTACTCAACGATATCATACTGATTGAAACCAGCCCATCTATCCTCATCTTTCTCAACTACATCATACTGATTGAAACCGGCTAATCTCATCTATCACCTTACTCAACAATATCACACTGAGTTTAACCGGCCCATCTATCCTCACTTTACTCAACTATTTCATACTGATTGAAACCGGCCCATCTCATCTCTCCTAACTTTACTCAAGTATATCATACTGATTGAAACCGGCCCTTCTATCCTCACCTTACTCAACTATATCATGCTGATTGAAACCGGCCCATCTCAGATATCCTCACTGAACTCAACGATATCGTACTGTTTGAAACCGGCCCATCTTTCCTCACCTGACTCAACTCGTCATACTGATTGAAACCAGCCCATCTATCCTCATCTTTCTCAACAATATCATGCTGATTAAAACTGGGCCATCTATCCTCACTTTACACAACGATATCATACTGTTTGAAACCAGCCCATCTATCCTCATCTTTCTCAACGAAATCATACTGATTGAAACCGGCCCTTCTATCCTCACCTTTCTCACCTATATCGTACTGTTTTAAACCGGCCCTTCTATCCTCATCTTTCTCAACAACATCATACTGATTGAAACAGGCCCATCTCATCTCTCCTCACTTTACTCAATTCATTGTACTAATTGAAACCGGCCCATCTCATCTATCCTCATCTTTCTCAACAATATCATGATTGAAACCAGCCCATCTATCCTCATCTTTCTCAACTACATTTCCTGATTCAAACCAGCCCCTCCATCCTCACCAAAATCAACTATATCATCCTGTTTTAAACCGGCCCATCGATCCTCACTTTACTCAACGATATCATACTGATTGAAACCGGCTCATCTATCCTCACTTAACTCAACGACATCATGCTGATTGAAACCGGCCCTTCTATCCTCACCTGACTGAACGAGATCATGCTGATTGAAACCGGCCCATCTCATCTTTCCTCACCTGACTCAACTATATCATACTGATTGAAACCAGCCCATCTATCCTCACTTTACTCAACGATATCTTACTGATTGAAACCAGCCCATCTCATATATCCTCACTTTACTCAACAATATCATACTGATCGAAACCGGCCCATCTCATCTATCCGCTTCTTTCTCAACTATATCATACTGATTGAAACGAGCCCATCTCATCTATCCTCACCTGACTCAACCATATCATCCTGATTGAAACCAGCCCATCTATCCTCACTTTACTCAACTAAATCATACTGATTGAAACCGGCCCATCTCATCCATCACCTTACTCAACTAAATCATACTGATTGAAACCGGCCCATCTCATCCATCACCTTACTCAACTATATCATACTGATTGAAACCAGCCCATCTATCCTCACCTTACTCAACGATATCATACTGATTGAAACCAGCCCATCTATCCTCATCTTTCTCAACAATATCACACTGCTTGAAACCGGCCCATCTCATCTATCACCTTACTCAACTTTATCATTCTGATTGAAACTGGCCCAACTCATCAATCCATCTATCCTCACCAAACTCAACAATATCATACTGATTGAAACCAGCCCATCTATCCTCATCTTTCTCAATGATATCATACTGATTAAAACTGGGCCATCTTTCCTCACTTAACACAACAATATCATACTGTTTGAAACCACCCCATCTATCCTCATCTTTCTCAACGAAATCATACTGATTGAAACCGGCCCTTCTATCCTCACCTTTCTCAAAGGTGCTGAGGTGTCGTCCACCAGACGGCGGTCTCCTTGGGTTAACCTGAGGCGGTCCCTTCGGGTGGGTGCCTGGAATGTCCTATCCCTAAGAGAGGATGATCACCTGTCTCTGTTATCATCTGAGCTCAAGCGTTTGGACATCGGGATTGCAGCTCTCTCTGAGGTTCGGAGACCGGATTGTGGCGATATAATGGTGGGTGGTTACTCCTACTATTGGTCTGGTCGCTCTGATGGTTACCATACCCAAGGAGTTGCTGTAGTTGTGTCCAATAAGCTGACCCCAATGATAATTGAGGTAACACCGGTCAACGAGCGTATTATGAGATTAAGGATTCGCCACTCCTAAGGTGTCATTTCCCTGGTCTCTATTTATGCTCCGACTGAGGCGAGTGATCTCACCGTGAAGGACACATTCTACGCCACACTGGAGTCAGTGGTTGATCAGTGCCCCAGACGAGATACACTTCTAGTCTTGGGGGATTTCAATGCATCGACTGGAACTGATAGGGATGGTTATGAGGTGTGTGTTGGTCCCCATGGGTCAGGAACTATGAACCAGAATAGCACTAAGTTCCTTGACTTTGCAAGAAGTCATGGACTTAGGGTGGCTGGTTCATGGTTTCAGCGCCCGCAAGCTCATCGCTGGACTTGGTATTCCAACGCTGGCGGTGTGGCAAAGGAGATTGACCATGTCCTCATTGACGGTCGTTGGAGGATGATCCAGAACTGCAGGGTCTACCGGAGTGCTCAGTTCCTCAATACTGACCACAGGCTTGTTGTAGCAACTCTAAAGCTGCACCTTAAATCCTGGAGAATGGTACCATCCCAGCCGAGGCTGGATGTTGCCAAGCTCAGGGATGAGAGAGTAGCTGAGGAGTTTGCGAACAGGCTGAGTGGACACTTGGGGGGTCTGGGTGCTTTGGGGGGTCCTGAAGAGTTGTGGAGCACCTTCAAGACCACCGTCCTTGATGTTGCCGGTGGATGCCTTGGAGTTCACCGCAGGGCAAAGAAGAATTTTGTCTCTCAAAGGACACTGGATACCATTGACCAGAGTCGCAGGGCCAGGCTGAATGGCAGAGCTGAGCTGTTCAGGGAGCTGAGGCGTAAAACTGTACGTGCACTGAGGGTGGACAAGGAGGCCTATGTGCGAGGAATCTGTGAGGGGGTAGAGCATCACCTGTGGACAGGTGATTCTCGTCCCGCTTACAGGGGAATTCGCGCATTACGTTCATCCAAGCCCATCCCTCGGAGCACTGCAGTTCGAGCAGAGAGTGGTAGGCTCTTGACAGAGGAGTCTGAAGTGAAGGCCCGCTGGGCCGGTTACTTTGAGCGGTTGTACCAGGCTGATCCCCCAGCTGTCGAGTTGGACGTCAAGGGTGTTACAATCCCTGTTGCTGACCCTCGAATCAACTGTGGTCCACCATCGCTTGTGGAAACACGGGCTGCGGTGAACCAGTTGAAACGGGGCAAAGCTCCAGGGATCTGTGGCATCCATGCTGAACTTCTCAAGGCTGGTGGAAATGCTGCACTCGTGTCGTTGCATGCAGTTTTGTGCTCTGCCTGGAACACAGGCATCATCCCAACTGACTGGAAGAGGGGCCTTGTTGTCCCTCTCTGGAAAGGGAAGGGTGATCGCCAAGACTGCAACAACTACCGAGGGGTGACGCTGCTCTCAGTGCCGGGCAAGGTCTTTGCTCGGATAATTCTTGATAGGGTTCGCCACCATCTGCTTGAGCACCAGCGTCCAGAGCAGTCAGGCTTTACACCAAAGAGGTCAACGATTGACCGTATCCTTGCACTTCGTGTCCTCACCGAACGCAGACGAGACTTTCGGCAGGGGCTGCTTGCAGCCTATGTTGATCTCTGTAAAGCGTTCGATTCAGTGAATCGGGATGTCCTCTGGAGGATTCTTGGTCTTCGTGGGGTGCCACCAAAACTGATCGATCTGATGTCTGAACTCTACGCTGGTACTGAGAGTGCTGTGAAGTGTGGTGGTACCATCTCTGACTTATTTCCAGTTGTTACTGGAGTTCGTCAGGGATGTGTACATGCCCCCACACTTTTCAGCACTTGTATGGACTGGATTTTTGGGAGGATGTCGGAGAGATCAAGTTGCGGTGCATCGTTTGGCAATGTCAAGATCTCGGACCTTGATTTTGCAGATGATGCAGTCATCTTTGAGGAGACTTTAGACATCCTCTTGGGGGCCCTCGAGGTGCTGAATGAGGAGTCGGAGCCGTTGGGATTACGGATTTCTTGGGTCAAAACTAAGATCCAGGCTTTCGGTGACATCTTGGATGCTGCTGTCCTGTCTGTGTCTGTTTGTGGTGAGGATGTTGAGGTCGTGGATAGATTCACTTACCTTGGCAGTGATATTCATGTCTCCGCAGGTTGTGAGCCGGAGGTCAATAGACGTCTGGGTCGGGCCTGGGGAGTCATGGATTCACTGGATCATGGGGTGTGGCGCTGCCGGTACCTGTGCGGGAGGACGAAAGTCCGAGTCTTCAGGTCCTTGGTACTTCCAGTCTTGCTCTATGGGTGCGAGACTTGGACTTTGACCAAGGATCTGAGACGGAGACTTAATTCCTTTGGTACCAGGTCTCTTCGAAGAATCCTTGGCTATCGCTGGTCGGATTTTGTGTCCAACGAGCGGTTGCTGAGAGAGACTCGGATGAGATTTGTTACCTGCATAGTCCGTGAGTGTCAGCTGCGGCTGTATGGACATGTGGCTCGTTTTCCTGACGCTGATCCTGCTCACCAGATTCTCTCAGCGAGGGAGTCTCATGAGTGGAGGAGGCCAGTGGGCCGACCACGTGCCTCATGGTTGCAGCAGGTTGACTATCATCTCAAGGAGATGGGGATGGGCCTGGCATCTGCCTGGGGGATGGCCAGACGGAGGCCCCTGGAGTACCGGCGGAAAGTGGACGCAGCGACGCGCTGTTCTGGCACATGCTCCCATACCTGACCTGATCATATTGTTTGAAACCACCCCATCTCATATATCCTCATCTTTCTCAACAATATCATACTGATTGAAACCGGCCCATCTATCCTCACCTTTCTCAACAATACCATACTGATTGAAACAGGCCCATCTCATCTCTCCTCACTTTACTAAACTTCATTGTACTGATTGAAACCGGCCCATCTCATCTATCCTCATCTTTCTCAACAATATCATGATTGAAACCGGCCCATCTCATCTATCCTCACCTTACTCAACGATATCATACTGATTGAAACCGGCCCATCTATCCTCACTTTACTCAACTGCATCATACTGATTGAAACCGCCCATCTATCCTCACCTTACCCAACTATATCATGCTGATTGAAACCGGCCCATCTATCCTCATCTTTCTCAACTATATCATACTTATTGAAACCAGCCCATCTATCCTCATCTTTCTCAACTATATCAAACTGATTGAAACTGGCCCATCTCATCTATCACCTAACTCAACTCCATCATACTGATTGAAACAGGCCCATCTCATCTTTCCTCACCTGACACAACTCTATCATACTGTTTCAATCCGGCCCTTCTATCCTCACCTTTCTTAACTTTTGCATGCTGATTGAAACCGGCCCATCTTTCCTCACTTCATTCAACTTTATCATACTGATTGAAACCAGCCCATCTATCCTCACTTTGCTCAACTATATCGGACTGATTGAAACCAGCCATCTCTTCTATCCTCACTTTACTCAATTATATCATCCTGATTGAAACCGGCCCATCTATCCTCACCTTTCTCAACTATATCATCCTGATTGAAACCAGCCCATCTATCCTCACTTGACTCAACTATATCATACTTTTGAAACCGGCCCATCTCATCTGTCACCTTACTCAACGACATCATACTGATTGAAACCAGCCCATCTATCCTCACTTTACTCAACGATATCGTACTGATTGAAACCAGCCCATCTCATATATCCTCACTTGACTCAACAATATCATACTGATTGAAACAGGCCCATCTCATCTATCCTCTTCTTTCTCAACTATATCATACTGATTGAAACGAGCCCATCTCATCTATCCTCTTCTTTCTCAACTATATCATACTGATTGAAACGAGCCCATCTCATCTATCCTCACCTTACTCAACTATATTATACTGATTGAAACGAGCCCATCTCATCTCTCCACACCTTACTCAACGATATCATACTGATTGAAACGAGCCCATCTCATCTATCCTCTTCTTTCTCAACTATATCATACTGATTGAAACGAGCCCATCTCATCTATCCTCACCTTACTCAACTATATCATACTGATTGAAATGAGCCCATCTCATCTATCCTCACCTGAATCAACTATATCATACTGATTGAAACCGGCCCATCTATCCTCACTTTACTCAATGACATCATGCTGATTGAAACCGGCCCTTCTATCCTCACCTGACTTAACAATATCACGCTCATTGAAACCGGCGCATCTCATCGATCTTCAGTTTACTCAACGATATCATACTGATTAAAACCGGCCCATCTATCCTCACTTTACTCAATGATATCGTACTCATTGAAGCGGCCCATCTCATCTATCCTCACCTGACTCAACCATATCATCATGATTGAAACCAGCCCATCTATCCTCACTTTACTCAACTATATCATACTGATTGAAACCAGCCCATCTATCCTCACCTTACTCAACGATATCATACTGAATGAAACCAGCCCATCTATCCTCATCTTTCTCAACTATATCATACTGCTTGAAACCGGCCCATCTCATCTATCCTCAACTTACTCAACGATATCATACTGATTGAAACTGGCCCAACTCATCGATCCATCTATCCTCACCAAACTCAACAATATCATACTGATTGAAACAGGCCCAGCCCATCTCTCCTCAACTTTCTCAACAATATCATACTGATTGAAACCAGCCTATCTATCCTCATCTTTCTCAACTATATCATACTGCTTGAAACCGGACCATCTCATCTATCCTCAACTGACTCAACGATATCATACTAATTGAAACCGGCCCTTCTATCCTCACCTTACTCAACTTTATCATGCTGATTGAAACCGGCTCATCTCTCCTGACCTTTCTCAACTATATCATGCTGATTGAAACCGGCCCATCTCTCCTCACATAACTCAACTATATCATACCGATTGAAACCGTCCATCTCCTCACCTTTCTCAACTATATCATACTGATTGAAACCGGCCCATCTATCCTCACTTTACTCAACGACATCATGTTGATTGAAACCGCCCATCTATCCTCACCTTACTCAACAATATCATGCTGATTGAAACCGGCCCATCTATCCTCATCTTTCTCAACTATATCATACTGATTGAAACCAGCCCATCTATCCTCATCTTTCTCAACTATATCAAACTGATTGAAACTGGCCCATCTCATCTATCACCTTACTCAACTCTATCATACTGATTGAAACAGGCCCATCTCATCTTTCCTCACCTGACTCAACTCTATCATACTCTTTCAAACCGGACCTTCTATCCTCACCTTTCTCAACTTTTGCATGCTGATTGAAACCGGCCCATCTTTCCTCACTTCATTCAACTTTATCATACTGATTGAAACCAGCCCATCTATATCGGACGGATTGAAACCGGCCATCCCTTCTATCCTCATCTTTCTCAACTATATCATACTGATTGAAACCGGCCCATCTATCCTCACCTTTCTCAACGATATCATACTGATTGAAACCAGCCCATCTGTCCTCACTTAACTCAACTATATCATACTGATTGAAACCGGCCCATCTCATCCATCACCTTACTCAACTATATCATACTGATTGAAACCAGCCCATCTATCCTCACTTTACTCAACGATATCATACTGATTGAAACCAGCCCATCTCATATATCCTCACTTTACTCAACAATATCATACTGATTGAAACCGGCCCATCTCATCTATCCTCACCTTACTCAACTATATCATACTGTTTTAAACTGGCCCATCTCTCCTCATCTTTCTCAACTATATCATACTGATTGAAACCGGCCCATCTATCCTCACTTTACTCAACGACATCATACTGTGTGAAACCACCCCATCTATCCTCACCTAACTCAAGTATATCATACTGTTTTAAACCGGCCCATCTATCCTCACTTTACTCAACTATCTCATACTGATTGAAACCGGCCCATCTCATCTATCCTCATCTTACTCAACTATATTGTACTGATTGAAACCGGCCCATCTCATATCCTCACTTTAATCAACTATATCGTACTGTTTGAAACCGGCCCATCTATCCTTACCTGACTCAACTCCGTCATACTGTTTTAAACCGGCCCATCTATCCTCACCTTACTCAACCATATCAAACTGTTTGCAGATCGGGGGTGCTGTTATTGCTTGATTAGGGGTATCCGCAATCGGACAATTGTCGACGGACGCAGGCATGCTGGGACCGAGCTAATTTTACATTTCAGATTATTTTGAAGATTGTTTACAAAACGTGCGGAAGTTTTGCTTTACTGAAGCTGTCTTATACACCACCCTTGTACACTGTAATAAGAGTACGTTGTCGCAGTTTCGGAGATGGAGACTTTATTGTTCACAATAGAATGCAGTGTCAATTCTCATCGTATATCGCTATATCGGTGGTCTCTTCACCCTGACACTGCACTTACACACGTCACGCCCTCTCATGCTGTATATCGATATATAGCATGGTTCATGGAAGTATTATGAAGGCGATTTGCGTTGAAGTATATGATCGAATTGAAATGAAGGTTTAAAGGCATATAAATAAATATAATTCCGGGTTTTACTGCTGTTTTACCCTGTGTCCATTGCATCACCCTATCAAACACGTTACATTAGTTCTTCGTGCCTGTTGTATGTGTTCTTTCTGACGTCTTTAAAAACAGTAAATTTCCTGTTTGGAATGGTTTTCAGTGTTTGACTGCAGTGATCTCTACTCCAGGTGACAAGTCTCTACTCTACTCCAGACCAAGTAAAAATATTATCTCTCCTCTGCGCATGCATGATCAGGAAAAATTCAGAGCCAAGGTACTGCTAAACGGCAAACTTGTCTTCTTTTTCATGTTCAAAATATAACATTTGATTTCAATAATTTGTTGTTCAATCATAAACTGAAAAGACAGACAGACGGACGGACATGAGCCAATTGCCTTACCCCACTTTTCGCTTCGCGTGCGTGGGATAATAATCCTTTGGACGTGCGATACGTCAACAAAGTACAACAATTATTAGCAAACTTTTATCGATAACAGTCAGAACTTTTAGATAATAAAAAAATCAAGGAAAAGATAATGCATCGAATGGACCTTCAAACTCGTCTTAGATTATACAATGGCAGCAGAGAAAAACTAAAAAGCATCTTTTGTGTTTAATCAGCCCGAACCACGTTTTCTCACACATCGTGTTAATGGTTTGAAACAACACATTAAATTTTGTAGACAAATAGAGGTATCATGGCCAAATCAGTGAATATTGCATTGCAGCATTGATGGAGGGGGCACATCTTCAGTGGCTTCACCAAGCCTCATTTATCTTGTATGACCAAGGAATTTGATGATACAACCAGCAGACTCCATTCACAATCTATGGATATCAACAACGAAGTTTCGATTCATAATTATCCACAGAGTGGATGATCTAACCATTACACTCTGAGACTCAGTGGTGTAATGGTTGGAGTGTCCACCCTGAATCTGGGAGGTTGGTGGTTTCAATGCTGGCAGTGACATATCAAAGATTTTAAAATAGTGAGGTTAAGAGTCAGCTTTGTAAATTTGCAGATGACACAAAGCTCGGAGGTAAGGGAGGTGTTCAGATTTTTGGAGGAGAATGATCAGTTTCGGGAAAGTCTAGATACTTTCATCGGACAGAAAAGGCCACAGGTTTTTGAATGTCGTGTGTACATTGAGCATGAGTGAACGACGGATACGATCACTCACCAACATCGTGTCAGTCTGGGGTGGGCTTGCTGGCTGTGAAAACAAAGTTGGGGATCTATCACTACAACGGGAATTGTCACGAATATTTCAACTACATATTAATCCATGATGCCAAGCTACCTGTAGTTTGGGATTAAAATTGTTCCATTTGGGGATTGACATGTATAGGATGAAGAAAGAACTCTTTCTCATTCCTTCGCAAAATAAAATACAAAATCAGACTTGATGAGATTTTCATCAAATTTAATCAGATCTCACGAGGAATGCATTCTTGCAAGGGTTGCTGGGACATTTGGACCAAGAAATCCTACAACCGTCGTAATAACCGATTTATAGGGCTTTTCAAGAGGAAAAGCTTATGATTAAGTACATTTTACTTGCAAACAGCTGTCAAGGTAAAGGCGCACCAAAACTTACCTGGCTGATATCAACCGGTGTGATAATGTCTGCCTTTTATTGAGAAAGAAAAACAAAAAAAGGGGGGGGGGGAATGTCAAGTTTGGCAGCATATACAGTCAATTCAATGAATTATTATCAAAAAAATCCAAAGAAGAAAGTCTCAACAGAAGCATTTCCACCTTGCTATATGAATACAAAAATAAACATGAAAGTTAAGAAGAAAAATAATGGATTTTAAAGAAGTGGATAGAATTTAAAATGTTCACGTGATTCCGAAGATACGACGCCGACTCGGAATCAAGAACAACTAGAAGGCATCTCAAAATGCAAAGCCCGTCCGCATCTGCTTTGTTTTCAAACTAAACTTGACGAAACTGAGCTGTTAAAAATAAAAATGTCCATGTTATCATTTTGTGTTCTCCACAATCTCATTATAAAGGTTTGTTGAACATTTGATGAGAAAAGCTCAGTTGGTAAAAATGTTACGACCTGGACAGACACGCTGAAGCTAAGTGGCAAATAAATAAATAAACATGGAAGTGATTAATTAAACCGGCCGCCTCGCACTTGACACACGGGCTCATAAGGGCTATTTATAGTCAACATGACGTTGCCCTTTCACATTTTGACCCAATTTTTTTTTCTCCACATTCTCATAATAAAACTTTGTTGAAATTTTGATGACAAAAGCTCAAATGGAAAAATAAGAAAAAGTTATGGCCTGGACACACACAATTGCAAGTCTCCCGCTGCAGGGGGAGACGGGCTGATTATCACATCAAACTTTGAAAAGCGTTTGTTAAACTTTGGAAAACGTTTTGTATCGCAAGATAGTATTTTAGAGACACAATAGAGAATTAGAGAAACGAACACAATAAAGTAGATTTGTGAGAAAATTTGTCATTTGTTTTTACTCTGCAACTACACAAACCTGTTATCAATTTTGAAAAAGAAGACAATGATACTGATGAAAATGGATAACAACGTACAAGCAAGTAGGGAGAGGCGACATCATTTCAACAGGAGTGCATATGCTTTATCGCAAGAGTAAAGACTTGCAAAGCGAGCCTGACAAATGCAATACCTGACCGGCATAGAGGTGCCCGTACTGACGAGCAGTCACCTCGTCATCGTCGGAACAGGCATCTTCGTCATCTCTTTCAGCCAGCGGAGCCGATTTAGCAGAACTCATGATGTTTTCCCACCTACTTCTAACCTCATCCTCTACCCAAGGAACCTTTTGAGGAGATCCAGTGGAATTATTGCTCATAGATGCTTGGCCTGTGGTGCCCATGAGACTTTTTCTTTCCGCATTATTCAAACCCTTATTTGCTTTCATCAGGTTGTCATTATGCTTATCTGAATGAATCCACACGTCTCTGCCCCAAATACAGTGCTCCTTCTTCCTCCAATCTGCTTCTGTGTCACCTCCACAATCCTCCATATCGACAAAATCTACCTCAACGTCCTTGTCCAAATCTGAGTCAGTATCTTGGTCAGACCTGCCAATTGTGTCTTCGAAGGCATGGGTTTCTTGAGTGTTTGATGGAGAGACCTGGTTTACCCAATGACTTGGCAGGCTCGCTTCAGTTTGGTCATCACTCATTCTTTTATCTGCCACCAAATTTGGATGCAAGATTCTTTTTTGCTGTGGATTCGTTGACTTTCTATTGAACTTGTCTCCAGAAAATTTGAATTCACAATGATCTTCTGGCATGAACATGCTCAATTCATCACCTATTACACGAACTTCAGGAACATCAAGACTTTGCCCAGATGTAGGATCATCAAGAGGTGGAAAATCAATTCCTACAGGTTGAGTTATCTCCACCCATGCAAATCCATCCTCACAACTCTTTCCTTTTTCATGGCTTTTGTGTCCACTGAGCTTCTCTTTCAAATCCATGGTCCTAAAAACAGCCGGTGGCCAAACACCTGAAAGATCATTTTTGGGACTCGAAAACCCGTCGTCCTTTTTCGGAGAACAATATGGTCTCGTGGTTTCAGCCTTCACCACATTCCAGTACTGAGATTCGAAATCGTGTGTTGGTTCTGCATCGAGTGTAGGTTCTCCCATCTTGGCAAATGAAAAATTTTCATCCCAACTATCTTCATTCAACATATCATTCCGGTTCTTCCTTCCCCATGTCCCTCGTGCCTGACGCGTATGTGCTGGAATTTCTGTGACAGTCTGATCAGTTGAGCGGTCCTCTCTTACCCCATCTGTCGAGACCACAACCTGATACTGGGAGGGCAGCAGATGGAAAAACAAACAAAAACTCAAAGTAATGAACAACAACAAAAAAAAATGCAAAAATGAAGATAAACTATAAAGACGTGAAACTAAACATAAAGACAAAAAGGAACGTGGTAAATGATAAGAATGTTCACAAGTAATTATGAGCAAAGTAAGAGTTAAAAACTAGCTATGGAAAAAAAGGAAATACATAATTTGACGACATCATTTATCCTTTTGACAATAGGTTGGGATAGATCCTTCCCTCAAAATAAGTATTGTTACGTGGAGGAGTTGGGGGAGATCCGTAGCTAGATTTGGTTGAGCTTTTAGATTGGTCCATGTGCTGTATTGTGTAAAACTAGGTCAGGTGGAGGGCTTGTGGCACAAAGGCACCAGGAGAGCGGTACACACTTGTAATAGAATGGACAACATTGCCTGCTATTTGACCAGAGAACTGCAAGCCACGGCATTGGACGAGGGGCCCGACCCAATGTCATCTTCTCATCACCATCCTCTCATCTTCCGCTCTGTGCCACACCAACATGACCACGGTCGTCCGGCACAAGAGACCAGATCGTGCCTGCCCCTTTGTGTCTGGTTAAATCTGGTATTGTCTGTGCCATTAGCGGTGGTTTATTTATTTTCTTGTACATAAGTGTGTGCCTCCCTCCTTTCCGGTTACTTATTGTTAGCGTCTTGTCTTCCCTTCCAGTACAAATTTTAATAAACCCTTTGATTATAAGAAACATATTCATTCCCACCTTTTGCCTTCCCACGCGTGAGCAACCGCCTATCTCAGCTTTATTTGAACGATCCTTGACGGGTTGTAATCATAATTATGAACACAGTATAGTGTGAATCAAACATTGTTTAGGACTTGTCATTCACGCAGGTCTTTATTTGACCTCTGGCACAGAGTGTCTGTGTTAGCCTGGCCTCTAATGCGATCGTTAAATAGATTTTAGAAGGAGAGTAACTCCTTACAGTTTATGAAGAATACCATGCTCTGCAGGTAACATATAATTGGGATATCTCCTCACTTTCTCTGTCTACACTTCTACAAATATTAAGTAAGGATATCTCCTCACTTTCTCTGTCTACACTTCTACAAATATTAAGTAAGGATATCTCCGAACTTGAAATTGAGGTAATCTCCTGTCTTTGCAATGCCAAGATTTGGCAGTCCTTGGAGGGTATTACCAGAAAGAGCAACAATTTAACGATCATAGTTGAAGGGCTGTGACTTAAACAATAGGAGATACAAGTCTGGAGACGGCGATGGTTCACGAGCAATTTACACAGTTCGCCTTTTTTATTTTTTGACCTTCGAGGGGACACCACGGGCAAACTGGTGGGAATCAGGAAAAACGTAAATGATGAAAGTTGTAGTACTCGAAGAGCACTACTTGCATACCAACTTTCATTCGAAACAGTTGAAAACCCTAGGAGCTCAATGCCCAATTTATTGATTTTTTTGACATTCTCTAAGTTCGTGACCTTGTGACCTTGTGACCTTGACCTTGGGACGAAAATGAAAATCGAGTTCCGTGGGGCTATGCAGGTGCCATTGGGCTAACCAATACCGAACCCCTTGCCAGATTCGACAAACCCCCTCGGAGAAGATGTAACTTGAAACCGGCTACCCCCTAAAAACACATGTTTTTTTGGGCGTGGCTCCACCCATAATGGGCACAGCATGCCCATTCTCCAGAAAACACAATTAGATCATGATACAAACCTCGCACTGTAATTTTATCAAGATCGGATCAAAACCCACGGAGCTATGCTTGCGACAGACAGACAGACAGACAGACAGACAGACACACACCCATAACGAATATAGTGGTCACTTACTGACTCGTGAACCAATAAAAGAGATGTTCCACTCTCCAAGCCAAAATGGAAAATACATGCGACTTCAATGCAGGTCCACTATTGTGATGCAAGAACATCTTGGAAGGTCAAGCGGTCTTTGAGATTCCACATTGAGGAAATTGAGCGATGATAAAAACCACTTTTTTTTTTTCAGACTGCCTTTTGACGTTGACCTTTAACCGAGAGGGGTATGATGTGAATTAAGCGTAAATGCAACTTGCTCTAGGCTATCGAGGGAGGACAGTTTCATTCTGATCAACCAAACCTCAGTCGAGTCATGGTAAAAGATGTTAAATTGTCTGTAATAAGGTCATTAACTCTGAATTAGGTCAAGGTAAAAAAAAAAAACCCCGCATACTTTCTATTTACATTATTGATGCAAAATGTCATTCCGAAAGTCTGGGCTGGCTCCAAGATACAGCGTGGACATTGGCAGAAAAAGGGAGAAAAACCTAAATGGTGCTTTAGTGCTCCTTTGGGTGTAAGAAACTGAGGTAGCATTAGAAATTGGGAGCACTAATTGTAGAAACAAACCCCACAACAGGTATAAGCCTTCCCCCAATCCTTTAGGGCAGCGATTCTGAACCTTTTTCGGTCGGCATAACCCTTGGTCTCTGTGTGAGGTGTCGCGTACCTCCTCTTAATGGTGACTCAGTCATTTTTAGCTTCTCTGGAATGTAAATTCCAGATAAGGTATTGTCATCGTGCACCGTCCGTCCGTGCATCCGTCCATCAGTCTCCTATTTCGACTTCTCTGGCCAAACCACTGGGCCAATCCGGCTGAAATTTGGCAGCAACGTTCCTCCCCTCACTGGTAACAGGGTGCAAAGCTTGTTCCGGTCACATGACTTTAGGTTGGTCAAAACGGCCGACTTAATAAATTTCTTCAAAAATCTTCTTCTCCAGACCCACCAGTCAGAATGCTACCAAATTTGGGTTACAACATAAGGATAGGGTCCTGATGTTAAAACGCAGAGGCCATGCTGATCACACGACCCAAAGTGTGTCAAAATGGTGGTCACGCAAATTCCTTCCAAAATCTTCTCGAGACCCATTAGTCAGAATGCTATCAAATTTGGGTTGCAACATTAGGCCAGGATATGGATTTTAAATTGTGGAAGTCATGCCGATCACGTGACCGCAAGTGTCAAAATGGCCGACTTAGTAAATTTTTGGGGAAATCACGTAAGTTCCTTCAAAAATCTTCTTCGCCAGACCCACCAGTCAGAATGCTACCAAATTTAAGTTTCAACATTAGGACAGGATCGTGATGGTAAATTGCGGAGATCATGTGACTGGAAGTGTGTCAAAATGCTCGACTTAATTCCTTCAAAATCTTCTTCGCCAGACCCACCAGTCAGAATGCTATCAAATTTGGGGTACACCATTAGGCCAGGGCCCAGATAAGCTGCAGGTCCAGTGGTCCTATTTTTATACTATAGAAAGTGTACAAACAGCTTCTGTTTCTCTGCCTTGAATCTAAATATATCTCATGTACACCCTGAGGAGGCATCATGTATCCCATCATGTATCCCTTGTTCTGTTCACAACAGCTGGTATATTGGAGGAGGCTTAATAAGGATGTCTCCCAACTTGAAATCTAAGTGCTCTCCTCACTTTGCAAATGCTCGCAATGTGAAATCCAGTGTGAGTAAACTTGTCCTGTGAAAAAGTACGAGCAATTTTGATGTACACATTCGACATGTTCCAGATGACATAATCGTACGTACTTGGGACATAAGCGTCCTTTAAAACTGAGTGCCAATCTGGATATAACTGAAGGTTGATTTCTTAAGTTTAAGACACCGGATTAATCGCTGGGTACTCAAAAGATCCCCAAAATCGGACATGTCTATTCATAGGTTGACATCTATCTTCATTTAACATTCATTCCCTGTTGGCATCCTTACCTGATACCGATTGATGTACATACCTCCTTGGTGGCTTCTGGAGTAGTCTGGAGAACAGAGAGGAAAGGTTAGTGTGGGACATGAGGACATATTTTGGGGTCACATTAATAATATATACTGTGTATTTAAAATGGTGGAATCTGATCTTAATCCTCCTTTCCATCCCAACAATCAAATACATATCCCCTCCTCCCTTCCTTTTACACCAATTGTCTCTCAACCCCTCTCCCTCCCCCTTTCTCCTCTCTTCTCTTCATTGTCTCAATAACCTCCCACTTCTCCCACCTCGAATATTTTCCCCTTAAATAAACAGATTATCAGACCTTCAATCAAATCGTTTTCCCTCTCATCATGATGCTTACCTCCCACGCCAGATCCCAAAGAAGAGTCTGATTGCATGGAAGGGAAGAGTTATCAAAACGTTAGCAACCTGTTGAAGAAAGGTTCAGGAAAGTTAACACATGCATAAATAGTTCTGAAATGCTTATGCACTGCATAGAACTTCTTATCTTCCATCAGCTTTGCCACAGAATAAGCAAAAAAATGTGAAGTATGTTTTGAATAAAGACAGGCAGTTACTATAGTCGTGGGCAGTCCGGGTAGTTTACATTGTTCAAGCCATCAGTAGTCAAGGTAAGTAGTTTCTCGCAATCCTACGATGAATATGCAATTGGTCACTGGCTTTTGACACCAATACAAATTTTTATTACGGACCCTGGGCATCACAGAGCTACGTGTATCAACCAAGCAGTTTCAAGTGAAGCACCTCGCCGCCAGTGGCGCATTCAAATAGTAGCAGATGTTATGTGGCAATAAATGTGAATTGTTGCTCCCAGCTTGCCGGCTCGATGACAGAAGCCGCCATTTGCATTTTTGCCATCTCCATCCCTACCCCGTTGAGAGCCCCATGTGGGCACGGGCAACTTGCTCGTATGTCAAATGTACAAAGTTACATCTGCAGCTCGCACTAAAGTGCACAATGAGGTTTTCAATCCATTCCTGCGTTTTCCTGTGATTAAATTTTTTTTTAAATTACTATCGGAACTTAGCCAATCAGAATGCAGCAGATAAGTAAAATAAGAACCTTCCATTGCAAAGCCAGCATTACAGATATCCAGCCATTCAAATGACTTACCTGACATTACAAAAACTTAAACCGATGGGGGTTTTGAACTCGACCTTGCGGGCAAGACAAGACATCCGATGTAGAAGTTTTCATTAACACCAAGGTTTTAATTCCTGGTTCGAGACGTTATCTCATTCCTCCAATTAGGTGCAAAGCTTTGTTGGTCACACCAAGCCCCTGTTCGCAAATTAGGATGTTTCAAAATTTGTGAATATGGTGTTAAAATTGGAGTCCACGGCGAAGGGGTCTATGAAAGTACAGAGGATGCATTGGATTTGATTTGATGTTAATTTCTATGTATTCCAATTCTTGGACAGGGCGTACATCATAATCAACCTTTCTGCCTCTTGTTATGGACTCTCAGGTGCGAGCTCTGATTCTGCTCTTTGTGGATTATCGATGATTCTACTGCGGCAGTTAACAGATTATATTATGATCGGGTTGGTTGCGGTAAATCGGCTGCCTACCACTGTTATCACCACCGATCTGGATATGTCTATGAGAAATTAGCACGAGCTGCCATGTAACATCCTTCTTTAGGTTGAGGGCTTATCCAATTGTCTGAGACAACGAATGTGCCACCCCCCTCTCCTACCCCAACTCTGTCGAGATGCAGAGTCTCCCTGTTTTCCACCGTCGACTCTCCAACATTGCCTCCTATATTCTCTCAGTCCTCTTGACCCTCCTCAGCACCTTCAGGATGCACATGCTCTTCCAGTAACCCCCTCCCTCCTGGTTAAACTTCCAAAATCCAAACTGACTGCTCACCTCAACTCCTTTATTCCTCGCTTCTCCCATCTATAATGCCACCTTCCAGAGGCTGTTCTGTCTCACTCTTCCTTCCAGAGTTTCAAGAAAGCAGTTTCAAGCAAGTGTACTGCCATATCTTGTCATCCCCAATTATTACCTCCCATAAACCTTTCTTAACCCAACAACCCTCCCTCTAACTTGCTCATTTCAGTGTTTCCTCACCCCTTTCCCCATCCATCCATTGGGACCATACTCTGTGCAGAGCTTTGGTGCTGCCGAAGCAGTCTCCTTGGCTACTGGGCACATTCCTGGATGGGTCGCCACTCCGACACAGGATACCAGCAAGCTGGCACTCATTTTGCCGACCTCAGAAGGATGAGAGGCAGAGTCAACCCCACGTGGTATTAATTCAACAACCGAGTGAGATTTGAACTCAGGATCCTAGGATCCCAAGCCCACCACCCGAACCATTAAGCAAACACCAGGCATACCCCTTCCCCTCCTTTTTCATCTTCGTTCCCTTGATGTTTGCCACACTGTCAGTTCTATCTTGCTTTTCCATAAGCATCACTCCTGAATATTAAAAAAGAAGAAGGGATTCTTTAATTTGTTCTTGGTGTGAAGACTTCTGTTGTATGTCTTTGTCTTCCAGGTTATCCAGCAGTGGTTTTTCGCCCCTGTTTCCCATCTTGAGAATATCCATTATGTCACTGAAAAAGCTTGTCCATTTCCTGAACCCCAACTTACAGGCCTTCTCCACCAAGCATACTTCCACTTTCACACAGTCAAATCACGTGGACACACAATGGTGGTTCAAAGGGTTTTTGTGCAGGATATCCTGAACCACCCTCGTATGTTTGTTTCTAAGAGGAGAAAGGTGGCCTGCCCAACTCTTGTGTGATCAAATACCATATCTAGGTTCAAACAAAAGAACTATTACATATTATGTCATCTCTTCCACAGTCTCCAACTGTGTATTACCAGATAGACTGTGACGGTGAGACGATGCAATAATTGAACATTTCAAAAGCTCTCTGTAAATTGATGCCGCGACTCCACTTTACTACTTAGGATGGCGTGTCCAAATATTTGGTAATCATTATTGTAATGGTAAGTCCATAAGCTACTTCAAAGTCAAAGACCTGTGACATTGGCGATGGGCTCCGAGCAATTGACACAGGATCGGGCTTGAGGGGATCAAAGTCAAAATCCAGAAGAGTCTCCTCTTTGGGCTAAATGGATGTAGGAAGAGGGTAAGAGGAAGGGAAGACAAGAAATTGTTGAGGTTGAAAGGCAGCATTTCTACAGGTGGTCAGGCAGCATGCTTAGCATGATATCTACTTGATAACTATGTGGCTAGCCTGTTTGGACACAAATGAGAGTTGTTAAGCTCTGGTCCATAGCTCTCATTGGTCAATATACCGTAGATAATCTTAAAGGGCAGAACAAGACGAGTTTACACCTTACGGTGTACGGATGCTTTTGGGGCGTTTACCTGGGGCGTGCTGTCCATATCTGGAGCGAAGTTATCATCAAAGAGGCTAAAAATGGCTTCCTGTTGCATTTCTTTACTTGGAGTCAGCTTTGGGGGTGGTGGTACTGGAGGGCCCCTGCGTCCCTGGAAAAATAATGACACGGTAAGTCATTAAATATGATGTAGCACGCACAATCCGCGATGCCTTAGTCAGGAGTAGACATAATCCACAACCCTCAGCCATCTTTTGAATGGAAATTTACATTTTACCAGGCGTCAATTGCAGTGGTTATCGGGTGATTGCAATCAGTTACACATTTGTTAGTAGCTGTGGGCTTTTTAAATCTATCATCTTCTAACTGATTTCAAATGTATAAAGCAAATGTAATGCATCTGTCCACCAAATGACCAAGATGATGGCTGATGGTGCGAGTTCCCTTGTGGGGACAGTGAAAAATTGCAGTTTATGTCTCTCATGTACCATACTCTTCACAGAGCATCGGTGTTGCCGAAGCAGCTTCCTGAGCAAGGGTTGTACAGGGTGGTTTGCCATTAGCTTTGCAGCAATAATTCGGGCAGGGATTTGGAATTTGTTCAAGGTCCCGGCGATAGCTTGCCTACTCTTTGCGAAGGACACCATGGGATCTTTCACATCCACCAACAAATTCTGGAAGATGGGACACCCGGTTTAACGTCCATCCGAGGGACGGGCACACACACTGATGAATCACCCTGCCTGTGAAACACCAGGATGACAGTTTACAGCTGTGTCAGGATTGAAACCCAGGATAGACAGCTTAGAGCGAGTGTACCTCCTCGACCATCCTGCCAGGCCAGTTCATGACTTCAGTTGAGATTAAAGAACCTGAAATGCATTTCAAGCTTTGACAGTAAATTAGTTCAGCACGACATTGCATTACAGTTCAATAATGGATACCCTTGTGTGAGGCCCTTCAGATCACGCGCAACAAACATTCTTGGAGTAGACATGTCATGGAAGGTCTTCTTTGCGAGAGATCTTTGTTGAAAAAAAATCTCCTAACAGTGGGATTGCGGAAGCAATATTCACTAACATCTGGATTTCTGTAAAGAGTATAACTGAAGTTAAAATTCACAAGAACCGCTCCCGTTACAAGGGACATATTTAATGAGAATTCCCTGTAATCAATGATTTGTAACCACTGAGAATTGCACCAATAACTTTGTGGATCAAAATATGTGGAAGAGTTTAAGTTAACTTTCCCAAACCTGTATCCCCACTCACATACATGATACTGTGAACACACAACAACTAGAGAGTTCATCAAACAACTGACAACACGCAGTCTTGAGAAAAAGGACATGGGAAGGGTCTTTTCAACTCTGGTTTTGCATTTCAATGCACGATATGTTTCCTAAGAGTTGCAATTTTGTCTGAATCTTGATATTCCCCAATACCGAGAGCACAAGCGGCACATTTGATTGGTCGAGATGGCGTGATATTTAGTCCAAGTATTGAATTGCTCGACTGGAGGTTTTTGGAAGTGACAAGGCGATTTGTGTTCTACATTGATTCAGTATATAATTGAGGTGAAATAAAATAAAGCTTTTAAAGGGTATAGAAAGAAAAACTTTCGGAAGTTTCTGCCGTTGATGCACCGTCTTGCACACAAACTTATTACCTCTGCCACCGCAGGTGGATGGAGGTTATGTTTTCACCCCGTCTGTCTGTGAACAGTATATCTCAAAAGGTTGTGGACAGATTCAGACGAAATTTGGTGGAGAACTTGGGTATGTGACACCGACGAAATGTTTAGGTTTTGGTGAAGATCCGAATCCGGATCTAGATCCGAGATTTTTTTTTTAAGTGATTTTTTCACCATTGAGAGATTGGGCCAAAAATGACTTGTAGCACGATATCTCAAAAACTTGTGAACGGATTCGGACGAAACTTGGTGGATGAGTTGGTTAGGTGACAAGAACAAGCCGATTAAATTTTAGTTCATGCCCGAATCCACATCCGGCCTTTCAGTGGAATACAAAACATAAACCTATTCAGCCTGGTGGAGGTTTGCGCTCCACCGAGTGGCCGTTCTAGTTTAACATGTTGCATTAGTTATTCGTGCCTGTTGTTTGTGTCCTTTATGATGTCCTTAAAAACAGCAAGTTTCCTGTTTGGAATGACTTTTTAATTTTGTTTGACTGCCGGACAGGCAGACAGACTGAAGCAACTGCTTTTACCGCATTGTATGCGTGTGCACTCAGGACGAGACTCCATACAATTTGCCAAATTCAAAGCCAAAGTATTGCTAACCTGCACATTTGTGTTCAGATTCCTGTACCGATTCATGTTCTACATTGTTCAACATATAAAATTAAATTGAAATTAAGTAGTTCCTTGATCACGGAATGACGTCTGTGGACAGACAGACAAGGTGAACCAATCGCTTAACTCAGCTTTTCACTTTGTGTGCGCGGAGTAATCATGTACGGTCGTTGATGCACAATGTCATTCAAACGGAGTGACGAATGAGGTCGGTGTTAGGATATAGCTATTGGAATACGAATCTCAGATCTTCAATAAATCAGTGTCTCATCAGAGGATGGACGTTAAACTGGACATCCCATTTGCCAGCATTAGTTGGTGGACGTTGAAAATCCCATGGTGCCCTTAGCGAAGAGTCGGCGAGTTGTCACGGGCTCCCTGAACAAATTACAAATTCCTGCTCTAACCGATAGGGAGCACTGAATCAGTGGCACAGCTGCACCCACAGCAAATGATGCCATCCACAGCCATGTAAGAAATGATGACACCCACAAAGAAGAAGAAAAATATGTTGGAATACATACCGTGGAAGGAGATTTGGGCAGCGAGGGAGACGGTGAGGCAAGTCCAGGAGTTGGAAGGTAATCAGGGGTCCTCTCAGCCTCATCAGATCCTGCTGGCTCTGGTGGTGATGGGGGCATCTCGACAATCCTCAGTGGGCCAACGTCACTGGAAGGCATTCCAAGAAGCGACAAATAAGCGCACAAAATGATGTTCGACCAGAGCTTTAAAGCACAAATCCATAGCAGGACACTGCAGCAAAATAAACACTGAAACACCTTATATTATGACCTGCACTTACTTTTTCTTCATTGTATTTTGTCCTGTTGGAGAATGGAACTTAATAGCCATACCAAAAGTGCAACGAAGATAAAATACCACTAAAGAAGCTTTTCAAAAAGCATGGTGGGATCTTTGGAATCCTTCCAAGTTTGCAAGACAGAATAAAATCGATGCTGTGGATACAGACCCCACTTGGTATTCCTTATGTACCTTGGAGCACCTTTGATGTAGAAAGCCTTGTCTGCATGCTGCTCTCCAAGCTTGATCATTATGTCGGTCAGGTCGTGGTTGAGCTGCAGTGGAGAAAGGCTAATGTGTACACAGATATCGATCATGTAAACGCATCAGATCGACGTGTAAGCATCAAAGTTATCGATGTGATATTTGCATCTTTTTACTACAAAGGTGAGGCTCATGGAAGAGCAACTAATAACACATGCAAAATAAGCAGAACATACAGCGGTCATCTCCTGATGGAAGTTCTCTTCCAGGAAAGCGACGTTCTTGAAGGTGTTCACGTAGAAACCGATACGACTGTTGGGACCGAAAGTTAGAGTTGCACATAATACATTGATGATGGTTCTCAATAAAAAGGGTCTCAAATTACTGCATTAGATGCATCACCAAAATTTTTTTTAATGCATCTTCACTTTTCTGTATTACTCCTAACTACAAAGATAAACTTAACTTTTTGCACAAGATAGAAATTAAAATAATGACTAATCAGTGAAAGTTTGTGGAGCAGTACTGGCAAAACCTAGCAACCGCTGTGTGAAGGGACATCACAACTGATCAAATAATTGTGGTTATTTCTAATATGGTGGCCAACTGTGTGACATGTACATGAAATTTAAGTGATACTAGACGACCTGTGAATCCGTTGTGACAGCAGTTGATAAAAAAATAATTTCAAAAAAAAACAAACAAACAAGATAGCTCCAGCGAACTCTACCGCTGAGGTTGTTTGCATTGATAAAATAATCCCGAAGAGCACTTGACTGAATCGGGAATTGTTTTTTTAATAATATTTTTCGTTGCCCGATTTGAACGAAACTTGATATTGCGCGTCAATGTGAAGAACAAAAACGGACAAAAGAAAGTCGATGAAATTATTGTGCGTAATCTTCGAAACACAATTTTATATAATAATGAGCACGGAAGTCTTAGATCAAAATGACGATGTTTATTTTATGCTTAAAAATAAATCGTTCTTTGTCTATACTAAATGTTTGAGATTTTAAAATAAATCATTTAAAGAAAAAAAAGATAGCTCCAGCGAACTATACCGCTGAGTTTGTTTGCATTGATGAAATACTCCCGAAGAGTACTTGACTGAATCAGGAATTGATTTTTTAATAATTTTTTTCGTTGTCCAATTTGAACGAATCTTGATACTGCACACCGCAGGAGAATGGCGAGTCAGGTGGGCCGAAAAATTTTGCGCTACCGTGTACCGTTTTGGCTGTATTTTGGGAACATACATACATACATACATACATACAAGATGAGAGTTTTAGTAATATATAGATAGATGTGCAGTTCAGCGAAATGTTTTTTTCAGTGATATGTGCCGTTCAAGTGTTTGTTTTTTTTTTTTTTGTATACCTTGTCGAGGCTCGCATGAGAGCTAAAACACAACGCACAGCAAGGGGGCATGAGACAAGAGGGGTGGGAGTGGGAGGGACAAAACAGTGGGGAACAGACACATTAGGAGATCTGTAGAAGGGAGAGGGATGGGGTGGGGAACATGGGGAAGAGAAGATGGACATTACAGGGACTTTCAAGAAGGAAAGCAGGGGAATTGAAGGAAGTGGGCTTGGGTGGATTATCGGGGGTAGAAAAGATCGAGGATTTGAATGGGGGATGATAAGAGGTGGTGGTGAATAGCTGTTTTGAAAGCCTGGAGGGAAGAATGGGAATGAATAGAGTGAGGGAGTTTATTCCAAAGGCGGGAAAAAAGAGGAATGAAAGAGTGAAGATGAGCAGTGATTCGTGATTTTGGTAGTTTTATCAGAAGGGGGTTGTTGGCGGACCTTGAGTGCTCTGTGGAAATGTCGTGGGGACAAATCGCAGAGAGAGAGCAGGGGGGGCAAGGCTGGAGAGGAGAAGGTAGAAGACAGAAAGATCACCGACCAACCTGTGGTGATCGAGTGAGAGGCTCAAAGACTCAGCTTCATTGCAGGAGATGCCGATGATCCTAAATGCCCTGGTTTCGACAGAGTGAAGCCGAGAAAGGTGGGAGGCAGGAGCACCAGCCCAGAGGGGAGAGCAGCACTCCATCAGGCTACAGACAAAAGCTTTGTAAGTGGTCAGGAGCTCAAGAGGGCTGAGGAAAGACTGCATGACGGAGGATTCCCAGTCGGCGACTGGCTTTGGAGGCGAGGCTGGAAATGTGACTTTCCCAGGAAAGGTCATGGCAGACAGTGAGACCCAGACGCTTGAAAGAAAAGACTTCTTCCAGAGGATTGTTGAGAAAGTGGATGGGGGGGTTTTCTAAACGGTCCTTTCGAAGAGACATAGTGAGAGTGTGAGATTTGTCTGGATTGAAAGACATGTTCCACGTGTTGGACCAGTTTGTAATTTTATCCAGATTTGCAGTGGGCGAAGAAGCTGCTGCTTGCCGGTCTGAGGGATGATAGATGGTACGGCAGAGGGTGGAGTCGTCAGCAAAGCGATATAGAGGATTTTCCAGAGAGTTGCAGAGATCATTGATGAAAACCAGAAAAAGAACCGGGCCCAGAACGCTACCTTGAGGAACTCCAGCCTGGACAGGAAGAGGGGATGAAAGACTCCATTTAGGGCCACACGTTGACTGCGACAGGAGAGGAAGTCTGCGAGCCATGAGTGGAGATGGCCTTGGATACCATAGGGAGAGAGTTTGGTGAGCAGGGCAGGGTGCCAGACTGTGTCAAAAGCACGTGATGTGTCCAGGGATACGGCTCAGATTTCCTGTCTGGCATTGAGGACCTCCATCCATTGATGGGAGAGCAGAAGCAGCATATCCAGGGTAGAGTGACCTGGTCTGAAACCAAATTGATGATTGGAAATCAAGCCATTGGAGAAGAGGAAGGATTTCATATCAGAGGCGATGATGGATTCCATAACTTTGCTGGTGATTAGGAGAAGGCTGATTGGTCTGTAGTTGCAGGGATCTGTTTTTGCACCTTTTTTGTGCAGGGCAGTGATGTTTGCAGATTTCCAAGCAGATGGCAGATGACCTTGAGCAAATGAGAGTGTGAATAGAACAGAGAGAGGGTGAGCAAGAGCAGAAGAGCAGGCTTTGAGGACACGTGGGCTGATGCCGTCTGGACCGGTTGCAGAATCTGAGTCGAGGTTTGACAGCAAACTCTCCACCTTATTAGGAGAAAAGGACACAGAGTCCAGGGACAGTTGGGTATGACTGGGTAAGGTGGGTAGAGAAAGTGATGGGTTTAGGACACAAGATTTAGCTGCAAACACCGAGTTTAGGCATTCAGCTTTTTCACGTTCGGTATCAGCAGTGCGGCCATTTGAGGTAAGGGAGGGGATGGAGGGGGAATATACACCAGAAATAGATTTGATTAAACACCACCAGGATTTTGATGAGGGAGAGAGGTTTGAGAGTTCAGACTTGAGATGAGAAAGATGTTGTTTTCTGACTCTCCTGAGGGTAGATACACACTTGTTCTGAGCTTTGTGGAAGGAACTGAGATTGCCCTCAGTTGGGTTTGCTTTCCATGAGGCAAAGGCAAGTTGTTTCAGGACAACTGCCTCGCCACAAGCTTCAGTAAACCAATGGTGGGAGGAAGGGTAGGACAACTGAAGACGAGAGGGGATAAATCTGTGCATGAGGGAGAGCAAATTTCTTTGAAAGAATTCCCAGGATGACTTGATGTTTGAGAAAGTAGTGATAGGAGACCAGTCTGTAAGTTTGATGGCTGCTTGGAGACCCTGCCAGTCGGCTTGAGTGAAATGCCAGACTCAACGGCGGTGAGGTGGTTCTCTGATAACAGCCAGAGAGATGTCCACTTTAACAAGGACGTGGTCAGAAGAACCGATTGGAGCGGAGAAAAGAGCAGCAGATATTGTCAGGGAAACTTGTCAAAATCAGATCCAGAAGAGATGGAGGACCGTTGGTTGAGATCCGGGTCGGGAAGTTGACCGATTGAGTCAGTCCCAATGAGTCGCAGAAAGCTTTTGCTGAGGTGCCATGACAGGTGAGAGAGGTACCCACACCTAGCCAACTGGCATGATGACAATTGAAGTCACCACATAAGAGGAAGAGAGCGTTTGGATGAGAAGATAGAAGATGGTCCATGTTTTCGGATAGTGAGGTGTAGATGGAGTCATCACTGTTCGGTGGACGGTACAGTACACATATAAACATGAGGTGGGAGTGGAGGGGAAGCCGAAGCCAGAGGTATTCCTGGGGTGTGGGGGAGTGAGGGCAGTGCATGGAGAGTGAGAAATAGAGTCTTTGATGAAGAGAGCAACACCTCCACCAGGACGAGGCTCAGGTCTGTCATACCGGAGGAGGGAGTAACCATGGAGAGATACTTGGGAGTCAGACACATCTTGGGAGAGGAAAGTTTCTGTTCGGCAGATTATGTCTGGTTTGTCAGTGGCAGCCTGTATGGAAAGATCTGAAAGGTTTGAGCGAAGGCCCCGGATATTTGAGGTCCACACTTTTAATGAAGAGGTCGGGGAGGGGGCTTTGGGTGCAGGAGGTGGAGGAGGGTAGGACAAGGGACGAGGGGGGGTAAGGGGGGTTGTTGAAAGAGTGTGAGGGATTGCAGAATAGCTCGGGGAAGGGGCCGAATGAGGAGGAGAAAAGGGCTCTGTGGTGCTGGGGGAGAGGGGGGACAAGAGAGGGGGAAGAAGGCAGTTGAGGATTTGAGGAGGTGGAGTGAAGAGATGGAGGTGGAGTGAAGAGATGGAGGTGAGAGGGGAGTGGAGGGAGGCAGTGTGGTGGATGAGAGGGAGGGAGGGAGGTTGAGAGGGAGGAGTGAGGGGGAGGAAGGGTGGGAGAAAGGTGAGGGGGGAATTTTTGAGAGAGGTGGGAGGGAGGCTTGGAGGGAGAAGAGTGGGATGGTTGCTTTGAGAGTGTGAGTGAGGGGTGAGGGGGGTTAGTTGGCACTGAAGTTGGAAAAAAAGAATGGTTGATGGAAAGCGAACATTCATAGCAAACTGGGGTTTTTTAAAGTTTTAGGTCAGAGATGCGATTTAATACAATTCTTGATGGATGCAATAAAGGCGAATTCAGAGAATGGAGAGAAGAAGCGCTGCAACAGTTGGATTTTTTTCGGCAAGGAATGAAGGAGAGGTCGAAATGAGAGCAGTCTGTTAAAATAGCAGAAGAGTGGTGCATTATGAAACAGTAAAGAGTACCACATGTGTGAGAGAGGAAGATGAAGCATTTCTTTTTTGCAAAAGATCGTTTTTGTTATTATTATATTAATGTTTGAGAGAGTTTTCAATAGATTAGGTCATGGAAGTGTTGAAGAAAAAAAAAATCGAGGAAGAAGAAGAGGAAGACAAGAGGAAGAAGAAGAAGAATCGGGAGAAGGTTAGCGTATTGTTGTTGCTGATTTTTTATTTTATTTTTTTAGATAAGAAAGAGATTAGTTGGGAGAATGGGAGACGTTAGGAAAGTGGGGAGGATAGAAGTTGAAGGTAATGGGGAGGATAGAAATTGAAGGTAATGGGGAGAAAAAAAAACCATCGAACACCGAGGGGAACCGGTCGGCCTCAAGCCTAGGCCAAGGCCTAGGCCTCAAACACCTGGTAAGAACGTCGACAAAAAAAACCTCACAAAATAGCATGATTTTTGAAACAAAACCGAACTAGCAACACACAGTAACATGAAGGAGAGAAAATTAAACAGTTAAAACGGGACAAATTACGACCGGAAACTTAACTTTAATAACGTCAGCAGAGAGCCCCTAAGGAGACCTCTCGTCGCTCCAAACCCTGAACCGGAAGTTTTTGAAAAAAGTTAGGAAAAAGTCCGTTTGAGTGGTACGAAGGTTTACAGCTTGATGTGATCTAAAAAAAACAGACGATGAATGATGTTGCAGGGATGTGATGGTGGTTAAAGGGAAAATGTAGTATAGTTATTTCATTATCAAATATTCAGCATTAGGTATATGTTATTTGTGTACAAGGATCACAACGTGTCGAAAGGAGGTCGAGACAGATTTAAATGTGAGCCTTCCATTTTTTTATGTCTCTGCGGCCCTATTATCCTTTGTTAAGTCTTGATATCTTTTCCTTTCCTTTTCCTAACCTGAATTCAATAAAGCAGTTAAGTACCATGGAGTGAGGCTGGGGAGAGGGTGTTCCAAAAGAACTCGCATTTAATCAGAAGTTTGGGAATTCCTTAACCATTTACCCTCTGGTCCAGATACAGTGGGTTCCAAAAGTCACAGTCCACTTAAATTGATGCCAGGCTTTGTCATACCACAATTTCAAAGGGGAATTTTCCATGATATTAAAGATAACTATCATATTCTTTCATTTATTATAGTTATTATTGACTGAAACTTTGCCTTAACAGAATAAATGAAGGGTTGATACAATTGAGATTTAAGAGATAAAATGTATGTGAGTAGTCTGATTATGCTCTGGAGTGCATAATAAAACAGTTGGTAAAAGATTGACTCAAACATAATCCATAAACTAATGGAAGCGATGCCAAATATATTTGAGGCAATTCTCAAGGCAAAACGGGATCACAATGCTTATTACCTCAACCACCGAAGGTAAAGGAGGTTATGTTTTCACCCTTCTCTGTCTGTTTGTGTGCAGGATATCTCAAAAAGTTTTGGACGGATCCGGATGAAACTTGGTGGACATGTTGGGTGTGTGACAAGGAAGAATTGATTCGATTTTGGTGAAGATCCGAATCTGGATCTGGATACGAGAATTATGTAATTTTTAAAGTGATTCTTTACCATTGAGAGATTGGGCCAAAAACGATGTCGTTCTGTATAGAATGATGTTTCAAAAATGTATTGATCCCGATATGTTCTTGTGGATCAGGCACTACATGGCAGAGGTATGCGCTCAACTGAGTGCCCTTCTAGTTGAACATATGTAAATACAGATTTGATTTTTTTTCTATCTACTTCCAAACAAGCATGTCAGTCTCTCCGCCACAGATTCTGTTATCTCTCGAGGTTGCAAAGTAAACGGTTTCATCGTTATTTAATTATAATGTTAAATATGCATCACAAAGAGAATAATGAATTGAGGAACATCTATTAGCAAAATTAGGCCATTTTAATAAGCTGCTGAAAATTTTTTTTAATGATGTATGAACGCCCTCTTGCTTTGAAAAAAAAAAAAAAAACGGGAAGAAAAGGGGAGGTTTGAGGCTTTGGGGGGAAGGGAGGGGTCAAAAGATTTGAAGTGGGGAGGGGATTGAATGCTTGGAGTTGGTGGAGGGGTGAAGACTTGGGATGGGGTGGGGGAATTGTTTTACTCGGGTAACTGTTGTTCACATTATCTTGTTGAAGTTACATTTTACATCAAGCAGAATTTCCGTGGTTACCTGCTAGTTATAATAAGAGTTACTATATCCTTAAGAGTGGATGGAAATCCCGAGAAAGTGCTTTTGGTTTCATATTATAACGATTTATTTTGTGATCACATATCATTTAATAAATTTATAACTGGACTTAGACTTTTGTACCCCACTGTATGTCTTCAGACCATTTAACAAGCGTCTTTATGCCATCAGGTTTCAAAGAGAGGAGGATGTGAAAACAAATGTCCTGAGATTGCTTATGCACATGTCCGAAATATTTCTATGCTTGCGGCATTGAGGTGTTACCGCACAGATGGGGTGAATGTGGAGGAATACCTTTAAAAACACGAGGTAAGCTTCACAACCAACACTTTTTAATTTTCCAGAACAAAAAATTCTGTGTAACCTTACACCAATGTGACATTAATAACAAAATCTCTGCATGTACTGTATCGTGGTAATGTTGGAATCTCACAAAGAACACAATTCAAATGAAACATGCTCACAAGGAATTTCTGGTGTTGGCAACCGGCACAATCACTGAACACAATGGCATATCTAACCTGCTCCACAGCACTGGCAGCTCTTCCTGCAGGTCTATATTGATCTCCTCAAACACCTTCTGTGCCTTCAGGTAATCTTCTTCTGCCTGTGAAAAGCATTCATTGTGTTAAACCAACAACAAGTTCCGTGGAATCACCTCCACAATGCGTGCATGGCTCACAAACAGTTTCTCTCGATGAAAAATAACGGTTTTATTAAAATATAAAAAAAAAAATCAGTGATACTCTCGACTATGCATCGTTGGCAGCGCAAAAGCAAAGAAAATCCCAGGTATTCAAGGTAATTCCATTTTAAATTGAAGAGGAATTTGTTCCTAGGAATTTTTTTTTATTTTAATGTGAAGTGTTCTTTCATCAAACCGGGATGGGAGCAGAAAGCCGATGCGCCGGTCTCTAGTCATGTGTGAAGCACGGTCATCGGCACCGACAATTTGATGGCAAAGGTTGATGATTTGTTGAAAGCTTTCTCAGTCATTTTCATCGAGTCATCTTCCAACATGTTTAAGCAATCATCGATGACTTCAGAACACAGGATAAAAGTAACTGCTGAAAAGGTCCCGTTAAGTCATTTCATACTCATGGCCACTTGTAATTGTGAAAACGTTTGGACATAAATATTTCATGGGAAAGATGAAAAGAAAAACTTTTATAATGGATCAAAGACATGTGTCGAGCATAATCGACTTATTTGCCGATGGAGGGTTATCGAGCCTGGTTGATTATAGCGATGCATTTGTCTGGATTAAAATTATGAGGAATTATAGATCTCTCAAAACCAGTAAGGGTTTTCCACTGCGGCCTTCATTTTATTCACGGTGAAGGTGCCAAAAAAGATTTTGTACAGAAGATTAAAAAAGCAGGAGATGATGGGACACACAGCGTATTTGCACAGTGTCAAACCAGGAGCAAAGGTTCAACTACAGGTATGGATAACAATGAGATTGTGCAACAAAAATGCAAAACGAACAACCTGACGCAGAAAGTGGTTCGAACGACGAGAAAGTTAAGGAATGACGGAGGAATAAGTGGGGAATAGTTCCAAGGAGGGTGTGCAGGTAAGTGTTTGTAAACGAAGGTAAATTAGAGAGGACGGGTGAGATATAAAGGAAAGAGAAAAGGGATCAAGAGGGTGGGAGGGTAGAGAAAGAAGGAAGAGAATAACGAGGATATGGAGTAGGACGTGTACGCTGCAGGTGAGGACAATCGATAAAGCTCAGCCCAACAGGTGCAAAGGTAAAGAAATTAAATGTGATTATATTACATGAAAATCATCGCAATAGAAAAGACATTTCTTGTCTTTAGAGGCAGTGGTTGTAACTCGAGACATTGGGGTCCAGCTCATGGCAATAGAAGTAACGACTGGGGGGTAAGTTGAGAGGTGCAAAGGTAAAAATGATATGTGGAGGACGAGCGCATCAGTGAATGGAAATTTGGGAAGCAAGTGATGAATAATTGCTGCTATTCTCCTCCAATATCTCATGTACGGTGCATACTGAGCGTGCTGCAAGGGAACTAATTCAATGTGATATTATCTGGTAACTGGATAATGCATCAGCTGAATGGAAATCAATATGGCTGATGCATTGCAGAAACAGACCGCTTGCAGCGATAAGCGTGACACAGGTAAGAAACACAGGTGAAGCTTGGCAGCAAAGGCTTGAGCAGGCAAACTGTGAAAGAAGCAAAGCAGTCGAGTATCAAACGGCTATCAGTTGGCAATAGTGGATCAAATGAATTGGGAAAACTTGAAATTCTAGAAAGTGAGATTGCAACATTTTCTTGTTTTTTTCTTTTTGATCAAATTTTCATAAAAGGGCCACAAGAGGATTACGTACACTGAGTGGGGAAGGAAGATTTGTGGGTGGAGTGGGGGTGTTGGGGGGGAGGGTGTTAGTGAGGGTGATTTGTTCTTCCTTGTGTTGTGTACGGAGGCTGTGAAGATGTAGGGGGATGAGGAAGAGGAGGAGGTAACTTGCACGTGAATCACAGTTAGTCTTCAGTTACTATTCATCTTCCATTTTTGACCTTTCCATCGTGCTGTACAAACAGCTTAAGCATGCCCCCATTCCTCATTGAAACGTATGTGTGTGCTTGCTTACTGAAGCAGCAGATTGAGCATGATTTGGGGAGAGGATGTGGTTAATGATGAGTCTTTTAATTTTCATTTTAATCCGTTTCATAAAGAATCATGAGGAATGTGGGATGTTTCCAATAATGTGGTTTCCATACCGCGAGGTATACTGGTAAACTCCTTCTCCACCATGTCCCATCTCAGTGTTTCCTCCAGGAATTCAAGTTGGCACTGCACTACCATCTCAAGAAATCACCCTCCATCCCTACCCATGATACTCTCTCTCCCTCTCCTCATTAACCTTCCTTTAATTTCCCCATATATTTGCTGGTTGCTATGTTTCCTCCCTTCACTCTCCTGTTCATTCATCTCCTCGTTATGTTCAATGTGAAGTATCCCACTGCCCCCCATCAGTGTGTTGCCTTCTGTCCTCTGCCACCTCGCTCTTCCATGAGCCTCGACTTTGTACACAAAACACCATTTTTTTTTGCTTGATTAACGACAATTAAACGAATAGAGGAATGTTGACATGGGACTCAAACAATGTGGTGTGTGTGGGAGGTAAACTGCGCAATGCAGAATGTAAACGTAGAAGGGGACGTACAAGACTGGAACAACAATCTGAGATGGAGAACTTGTGTCCTGTGTAGAACCACCGGTAAAGAAAAAGTGTAACTTGAATACCTCGAGGAAGAAACAAAAAGCTTTTCGGACACATGTATCGAAGGATACTTTATATTTCTTGGTTTGAGCGATTTTGCATGGTCCTGCCTTTTTATTGGTCGCATTTAACTTAAACATTTGTCAGTTTCTACATCACATATGTAATCAGCATCAATGGAGCATCGACTGTATTCATTACCTCCAAAATATATATATATATATATATATATATATATATATATATATATATATATATATATATATATATATATATATATATATATATATATATATATATATATGGCAGACTTGTTGACCTCCCTTCCGACCACCTCCAAATGCTCTATCAATTCTCCTTTCCTCTCTTTCCCTTAACTCCAACAGTATCTCTTCCCAACCGTCTTCTTCTGGTTAAACTTCCAAAATCTAGGCACACTGTATCCATCACCTCAACTCTTTTGTTCCTCACCACTCCCATCTGCGGAACTGTCTTCCTGAGGCGGTTCTATCTCACACTTCCGTCCAGGGCACCGAGCACGAGGTGTACCTTAATGTCATGTCATGTCATCCCCCATCCTTACCTACAATCTTTATATCCCCATTAACCTTTTCTAACCAAACTTTCTTACATGCACGTTGCAGTGTTTCCTCCTTTCCTCACGCTCTTTTTTTTTCCTATTTGTTCATTCCTTTGCTTTGTGTCAAACACGTCACCTCTTGCATGAACCTTGATCTTGTAGAAAACAATAGAATAAAGCCAAAAAAAAAGCTGCTTTTCTCTTCTGTCTTCCTACCTCCCATACTTCACATGTTTACGGTGATGTGAAGTTCGATCCAACCTCAGCTTGCCTCTGGCACAGAGAAGTTGGATGGATCATTGGATGCTGGGCGAACCGGTCAATGTACGAGGGTGGTCCCCTTCCTTAAGGGGAAGGGGAAGGTATTTCACTAGTGAAACATTCACTTCATCACGGTGCTGATGTACAGTTTATCCCAACACTCATGAACAGTTTCATCAGCACAATATCTCCTGGTGCTGCTCCACAAACACAAATCTACGGACAAATGTAGACAACGTGAACACACACGCCATCAGAAATAGATTTTAAAGAAAATTTTGCATCCGAATGGGCGGGTCACCGTGTCCATGAATCCGAGCAAGATCGTGGAAATGCATTGCACAAATCGTCCAGCAATCAACACTATGTCGGATGGATGAGGTTTCGGATGAAGTTTCGGACGGATGAGGTTTTGGACGGATGAGGTTTCGGATGGATGAAGTTTCGGATGGATGAGGTTTCAGATGGATGAGGTTTCCGTACAGATTAAGTTTTGGACGGATGAGGTTATGGACGGTTAAGGTTTCGGATGAAAGAAAGTTCGGATGAAGTTTTGGATGGATGAGGTTTTGAATGGATGAAGTTTTTGGATGGATGGGATGAGGTTTCGCACGGATGAGGTTTCAGACGGATTATATCAGAGGCGACAACAACCCGAGACATCCTTTTCGTTTGCATGGAATCGGCAGCTGTGAGCAAGATAGTTCCTCCATTGCTCCGATGAAGGGATAATGGCCGAAACATCTGCTTTGTATTGCTTCCCACAGCGGCTAGCAGCTGCTTGTCACCTACCAGTTGATAAAACGTATCGTTTGAACTTTCCACTGACATAGACCGACACTAACTTTGGCAACATCGAGTATTAATCCCCTCTCAGCAACAACAGCTCTTTTTCTTCTTCCACTTCAAGATGAAAAAGCTTCAACGGTGTGTGGAAGACAAAATAGTCACTATATAGGTTGGAGGTTTCAGTCACTCAAACTCAATACAAAGACTTCTGTCAAGAGCATGACCCTTTAAATATTTTAACAATTCCTGTATTGTCTAGTTGTCTAAAAATTACGTATTCCTGAAAACAGTCAAAAGAATGCATCATGTGAGTAATACGAAGTTGGTCGTGGCTCACTATCCTCAGCACCATGACGGTCGTCGCCCTCATTCACCTCGCTCGCGCAGTCTCGGCTCCGTCGTTCGCTCGCTCAGATCAGATCATTTCGTTCGCTTTACTCGCCCGGTTACCTAAACTCACTCATTCTGTCAGTAATCCACAACCGACATATTCATACTACTCAAACGTCATATACAATGAACATAATAATAACCTGAAGAACTAAATAATTAAATAATCGTTTCATCCTTCTTCAGCCCAGATAGGGGCTCTCCAGTGGTTCTCTGAATGACACGAAGGAAAAAAAAATATCCATTCAAAAGATAAAGCCGATAAATGGCATTGAAAAAATGGAACAAAATTCAGATCCAAATGTTGGGGGAAAAAAAAACATTTTATCAAAAACTAAAAAAAAAATTCAGAGCTTAAAAAAAAAGAAGCAATAAAAAGGTAGATTAGAAAAAGAATGCTAAAATAAATAATCAAACAAAACTTAAAAAAACAAATTCAAGACAAACAATGGGGGATGTGAAAGATTTATTATTTTGTATGCAGCCTGTGGCTGCTGGCTGCATCATTGCTTGGAGCACGACTGCACCGCTGATGCGGTGCCCCTGTTTCCGGTAATTGGGACTCATTTTGCCGACCTCGAATGGATGACGGGCCGAGTCAACCCACCTGGTGACCTGGTGTTATTTAACGGACCAAAAGGAGCTCAAACTCAAGACCCTAAGATCTTAAGCCAGCCACCAACACGAGGCTTATACGAAATATTTAGATTATAGAGTCAAGAGTTGAAGTTTATATCAGAAAAAAGCAAAGATATTGTTGAGAACAAATAACTCTGAAGGGTTCATTATTAATTAGTCATTCCATAATGAATGTTGGAATGTTTTTTTTGTAACCGCAGACGAGAGTAACGACCGGGATCCTCCAAAACCCCAGGGGCCGAATTTACAAAAGGCGTTTTAAGAGTTAGACGCGTGTAGAATCATTAATCGTGCGATGATCACCTGTTCAAAGTTTGTCGCCATTCACCAAAGAGTGATTCTCGAATGAGCGTTTAAGCAACAAAAAACTTCTACACGTTGGCGAGGGAATGTTTAAGAGTGCGGTTCAGGTCTTGAAGCAAGTATTAGGCAAACATGATCTAGTTAGAACTGCAGTTGTACCCTAATATACTTGCTGGCAGTTTAAGTTAACTTTAAAATCACTGTAGAATAGGCTATTGTAGTTGATGTACGAAAGGATTACCAATAACTGAAATGATTACAGTTCTCAGGACAGTATTCTGCAGATAATAACTCCTTAATACTTGAGTTAAAACTATAGTTAGTTACAAAGCCAGGTGTTGGCTTCGTGGTTAGGGTGGCGGCTTGGGATCCTAGGGTCCTGAGTTCAAGCCCCGTTGGGCCGCTGAGTGAATACACCAGGAGGTTTACTCAGCCTGTCATCCTTCCGAGGTCGGCAAAATGAGTACCAGTGCACTGGTAAGGGGGACACTGCATCAGCGGCATAGCCGTGTCCCAGCCAATGATGCAACTAGCAGCCACAGGCTACACTCGATAGACAGAGAGAGTTAGTTACAGTTCTAATTATAGTAGTCTGCAGAGAATAATTACAGTGAAGGGACATATAATAATTGCATGGCTTATAATTGGTAGTTCATATGGGACGGTGGATATGGATGTGTAAGGAGTGCTTGAATTAGCTCAAGAGGAGGCACAAGAAGGTCGGAATAGGGTAGTTCGTCGACGTGCATTGAGAATCTTTGAGGATAGATGCAAGCCTCTGGAGAAATATGACAATATCACATTTGTCTGGAGTTACAGACTATCGAAGGAATAATTTTGTTGGCTGCTGAATCTAGTGCAAGATGACCTGAGTTAACCTACGGTGAGGAGTAATGTGCTGAATCCCCTACAACAGTTGTCCGTAGCACTGTGATTTTATGCAAGTGCATCATTTCAATTGGATGTTGGAGATATGTGCGGTATTTCACAGGCTAACCGGCTGTTTAGGCCGAAGTCACATTTGCTCTACGGCGAGGATACGGCGGCCGTACGCCCTCTGAATTGACAGAAACGTGCGGCGGCCGCAGAGTTTCTACGGTGGCCTCAAGGTGGCCCTATGTCGTTTGGCTATATTTTACAGACAGTAAGGTCGCCGTGGAATTATAACGCGGGGTTATAACTTTTTTCATTTCTACGTTCGCCGTAGCAATTCGACAAGCCGAAAAAAAAAAACTGGTAAAAAATAAAAAAAATTAAAAAATGAACCCACTCGTTACCGTCCGTCTGGCCGCACGTTCGCCTTAGCCCCCCCCCCCCCTCTGCGGTCGCCTTGCGGGCACCTTGAAGCTACCTTGCATCTGCCTTGAAAATTCTATGGCCGCCGCAGGGCCCCTTTAAGGTCACCGTGCGACATCAAATCAAAGACCGTACGGCAACCCCACGTTTTCTGTCTCCACAATTTCTAAAGCCTTGGTCACATTTGCCACGGCGGCCGTGGGGTCTCCAAAATCTACGGCCACTAGCAATTATACGGCGGCCGCAGTATTTCCACGGTCACACAATGTAGCAGTCACATATGTTTTTATTTTTCGGGGAGCCGCACGGTGTATTTAGGCCTAAGTCACATTTGCCACGGCGGCCGTGGGGTCTCCAAAATCTATGGGCACGAGCAATTATACGGCAGTCACAGTATATCCACGGTCACATAATGTAGCAGTCACATATGTTTTTATTTTTTGGGGAGCCGCACGGCGTATTTATAAATTGTGGAGACCGAAAGCGTGGGGTTGCCGTACGGTTTTTGATTTGATGTCGCACAGTGACCTTAGGGCGTTCCTGCGGCGGCCATAGAATTTTCAAGGCAGACGCAAGGGGACCGCAGGGGGGCCCTAAGGCGAAAGTGCGGCCAGACGGAGGGTAACGAATGGGTTAATTTTTTTTTTTAAACCAGTTTTTTTGTTTCGGCTTGTCAAATTGCTACGGCGAACGTAGAAACGAAAAAAGTTATAACTCCACGTTATAATTCCACAGCGACCTTATGGCCTGTAAAATATAGCCAAACAGCGTAGGGCCACCCTGAGGCCACCGCAGAAACTCTGCGGCCACCGCATGTTTCTGTCAATTCAGAGGGCGTACGGCCGCCGTATCCTTGCCGTAGAGCAAATGTGACTTAGGCCTAAATATGCCGTACGGCTCCCCGAAAAATAAAAACATATGTAACTGCTACATTGTGTGACCGTGGAAATACTGCGGCCGTCGTATAATTGCTTCTGGCCATAGATTTTGGAGACCCCACAGCCGCCATGGCAAATGTGACTTAGGCCTTAGACACACACAACTAATCGGCTGTTTATCTCCCTTTGCCAATTGCTATTTAGACGGGTGATTAGCTGTGCACATACAACAATGTTTTTGTCAGCGTTTAATGGTAAGGTGTGTGTTAGCAAGACGCTCGCTAAATAACTTTTGTAAATTCTGCCCTGAAGCTTGCTCTGGACTTGTGCAAAGCTCGCGCGAAACTCACACTAAGCTCATGCTAAACTCGTGCTAAACACGCTGAGCTCGTGCTAAACTTGAGCAAAGCTTGCATTATGCTCGTGCTAAACTTGCATGAAACTCGTGCTAAACTCGTGCTCGACTCGTACTAAGCTCACACTAAGCTGACGCTAAACTCATGCTAAGCTCGCATTAAACTTCCACTAAACTCACGTTGAGCTTGCACTAAACTCGTGCTAAGCTGGTGCTAAACTCATGCAAAGCTTGCGCTAAGCTCACACTAAGCTGACGCTAAACTCGTGCTAAGCTCGCATTAAACTTGCACGAAACTCAAGTTGAGCTCACACTAAACTCGTGCTAAGCTGGTGCTAAACTTGTGCCAAACCTGCGCTAAAGTCATGCTAAGCTCACGTTTTATTATAAGAAACAGTTAAACACACAAATATTGTATGGAAGAGTTGGATTCTACATTTCTGGAAACACCTAGGAGTACTCAGTAAAATTGCCGTGTTGCTCTTAGATTGGTGATAAAAACCCTGCTGGCTCACTAATCATCCCCTGTGAGTATAGGATCTGCCTGTCCTGCCTGCTCTGATCCTCGTTTAATACCAGCCAGACTTCGTGGTTCACCCGATGATGTCTCAGGGCAACTTGAGAGAGGCGACTGAGGTAGTGCCGCTCACTCACGTCCTTTTCAGCTTATGGAAAGAGCTTTTCCTCGTCTTTGAACAAATGTACAAGTGGAAACGTACTCTTTTCACTTGGTGAGGTTACCGCATTGTTTACCCACAACCAGTTTGCGTGCAATACGAAATACAATGTTACAATTTCCAATTTTGATTGTCTCACTGAAAAGGCCTAGTTGGAGATGGAGCCCCCAACACAATTAAAACATGTATAGGTGATATTATGGATTCATTCAAATCATGTCATTTAAGTCATACTCAATACAGCACATGGTGCAAATAACCACAGGATCAACAACAATAAATACGTGGTATGTGTGTGTGAGAGCAGGGGCAGGAGGGAGGAGGTTGAGGGCAGGGGTTAAGGGGGAGGGGAGGGGGGATAGGACAACACAATTTTGAATAACTTTTAGAAGACTTAGACGTGAAGAATGACAGCAAGGGAAAGCTTTCTACAAGCATGCAAATGATTGCCTGACATCTAGTCTTGCTGGGACTAAGGGAAAAGTGAGGTGGGTGTGGGCCGGAGGGGTCGAGAGAAAGATGTGGGATTTTGGGGACAACGTACGAGATGAAAAGCCAGAATGTGAAGTAAAATGGAGCTGAGAGCAGGAACAGCAAGAATGGAAGATCCTGAAATTTCGATTGAAAAATTGCATCCAAATGTTTGGTGATACAAAAAGCATCGAAAAGATATCACTTGCTGCCCAATAGCAAAGAGAAGTACAAACTATTCTACACGCAAGCTTTTCGACCTCGTACTCTCAAAAACAAAGGAAACAACAAAGGATTACTGGAAAACACCTGACGAGAGGAGACACGTCCAAAATGTCTTCTCTTTTTGAGTACCAAGGAAAATGTGTCCGGAAATGTTTCTCAAATTTTAAATGATTACCATTGCCTTTGTGGTGATGACGACACCTTAATGCAATGATGTCAATCAAATACAATCGAATTCCTGAATTTCTGACGTTACTTTGTGAATTTTATTGAAATTCAAAGATTATGACATTCCCTGAAAGGCTGCTGTGCACTTACAAACCATCATCTACAGAAGAGTGTTGCTTACAAGAACATAGCCAGTTTGTGAAATTGATGTTCTTGCTCTCAGGCTGGAAAGAAAGTAAGAAGGGGAAGGGGAAGGTGCCAGTCACCTGATTTTTGAGCAGGTTTGTCTGCGCTACCATGTGGGCCTGGATTATGCCTTGGCACCACTGGGGGGCGGCTTTTTCGAGCAGTAACACGGGCTGCCAAAGAGGGGTAAGGGAGGTAATGTGGGTGGGGAGTGATGGTGTGGGGGAGGAAAGGGGGAGGAATGAAGGAGGGCTGGAGTGATGTATTTTGACAGGTGGAAATAAAATTGTAATAAATGCGAAACTTTTATTGTGCCATCTTTTGGAACAGAAGATTATGTCGGTCAAGGATTGAGTACGGAGTTAATAGTCCTTCCTCATGAGGATATACAGTAACTGGGTTTTTTTTTTTTAACTCACAGAATTAAAACAAAAAGGAACAAGAAAAAGAGCAATCAGAGATTGCGGACCCTCGCCAGGACTTGTTTTGTGTGGTGTATTTTGTATGGTGTTTGTGTACTGGTGTGTTACATAATAAACATAACTAGAACTGACACTTTATAACTGCTGGCAGTGATGACCGGGTACCAAGACGTCCCGCTTTGATCGGACACCTGACCCTGACCCATGATGTTTATTATTATTATTCAATTGAATTTAGAATGGGATTAAAATTAATTCAATTCAAATCAAATGGAAGACTAAATAGGTACAAGTTCTGCATTGAAATAATCATAAGGAACCGAAACAAGCAAAAAGCAAAGATGACGTCATCAGGAGGAACCTGGATAGGATTCACATTTCAGCTGCTACTCTACCCTCAAACCCATCTCGGCACAGCCAAGTGAGCCTTATTTAAAAAAAAAAAAATCAGGGGTGTATACTGGCCCCCACACTTTTCAGCACTTGCATGGACTGGATTCTAGGGAGGATGTCGGAGAGATCAAGCTGCGGTGCATCGTTTGGGAATGTCAAGATCTCTGACCTTGATTTCGCAGATGATGCAGTCATATTTGCGGAGACTTTAGACATCCTTTTGGGGGCCCTCAAGGTGCTGAATGAGCAGTCGGAGCTGCTGGGATTACGGGTTTCCTGGGTCAAAACTAAGATCCAGGCTTTCAATGACATTTTGGATGCTGCTGTCCTATCTGTGTCTGTTTGTGCTGAGGATGTTGAGGTCATGGAGAGATTCACTTACGTTGGCAGTGATATTCATGTCTCTGCTGGCTGTGAGTCAGAGGTCAATAGACATATGTGTCTGGCCTGGGGAATCATGGATTCACTGGATAATGGGCTGTGGCGCTGCCGGTACCTGTGCGGGAGGACGAAAGTCCGAGTCTTCAGGTCCTTGGTGCTTCCAGTCTTGCTCTATGGATGTGAGACTTGGACTCTGACCAAGGATCTGAGATGGAGACTTAATTCCTTTGGTACCAGGTCTCTTCGGAGAATCCTTGGCTATCGCTGATCGGACTTTGTGTCCACGGAGCGGTTGCTGAGAGAGACTCAAATGAGATTTGTTCCCTGCATAGTCCGTGAGCATCAGCTGCGGCTGTATGGACATGTGGCTCGTTTTCCTGATGCTGATCCTGCTCACCAGATTCTCTCCGCGAGGGAGTCTCGTGAGTGGAGGAGGCCAGTGGGCTAACCACGTGCCTCGTTGTTGCAGCAGGTTGATCGGCATCTCAAGGAGATTGGGATGGGCCAGGCATCTGCCCGGGGTATGGCCAGACGGAGGCCCCTGGTGTATCGGTGGAAAGTGGATGCAGCGACGTGCTGCTCTGGCGCATGCTCCCATACCTGACCTGACCTCCCGCCGCCCACCCCCCCCCACCACCCCACCGTAGACCGACCTCCTTAGACCAATTTTTTTTTATGGTGTGAACAAACTTTGGTACATCATGGGTGATGAAGGTTGTGGTCAAGTTTGATCGAAATTGTGCGTGTGGTTTCGGAGAAAAAAGCAAACATATTTTGGGGGGCAACCCCCCCCCGCCCATGTAGACCACCTTAGACCCCAATTTTTTGGAATGTAATGAACAAACTTGAGTACATTATGGATGATGAAGCTTGTGGTCAAGTTTCATCAGAATTGTGTGTGTCGTTTCTGAGAATAAAGCAAATAATATTTTGGGGGGCAACCACCTTGTCGACCACCTTCAACCCCAATTTTTTTTTTAATGTTGTCAACAACCTTTAGTACACCACCAAGCTTGTGGTCAAGTTTCATTGGAATTGTGTGTGTCGTTTCTGAGAAGAACGCAAATACCTATTTTGGGGGTGGAACTCCAACCACCCTGTGAACTCCCTCCGTAGACCCCCTCAGACCCTGATTTTTTTTTTATGCTCTGAACAAGCTTTGGTGCATCATGGGTGATGAAGGTTGTAGTCAAGTTTCATCAGAATTGCTTGTGTAATTTCTGAAAAGAAAGCAAATACCTATTTGGGGGGGCAACTCCCGTAGACCCCCTTCGGGCCCGATTTTTTTTTTATGCAATGAACAAACTTTGGTACGCACTCGGTGTTGAAGGTTGTGGTAAAGTTTCAACAAAGTTGTGCATGAAGTTTCAGAGAAGAAGTTGCAAGTATTTGTGGACGAACGGACGGACGATGCGCCATCCCATAAACTCCCCGGAACTACGTTCCAAGTGAGGCAACAAGGACATGGGCAGCAAATTTGATTGGTCGTGATGATGTAAAATGACATAATACTTTGTCCAAGTCCTGTTAAACAGAAGGGTTTTGAAAGTGATAAAAACGCCAGCTGTGTTCTACAGTGTTCAAGTACATAATTAGATCGAAATAAAATGAAGATTTTAAAGGTTGTTGAAAAAAAAACATCCCAGAAGTTTTGCGCCGTTGATGCAGTATCTTATACACCACCTTATTGAACACATTACATTAGTTATTCGTGCCTGTTGTTTGTGTCCTTTATGACATCCTTAAAAAAAAGAATAATTTTCCCGTTTGGAATGATTTTCAATTCTGTTTCACTGCCAGACGGACAAGACAGAAGTTAAAAATTATCTCACTCCTCTCAATCACATGGAAGAGATAACCAAATCAAACGGTTGAAAAGGGCTTGCCGCTTCAAACGGTAAAATGAACTTTACAAAATTAAGAAGCTATGGGGTGTTCTTTCTCGAAGGATCTAAAAAAAAAAAAACCCAATTGATCAGCAACAACTGTCGGAAACAACAATCGATGCAGATCATCAATCAATAACTTATCTGATATATCAAAATTGGCTATCACTGACTATCCATGTGACTTTTGCCACTGTCGCTCTACCTTGACCAAGGGACAGTGCGATCGCTCATTGTGTAGTTTCCTCACCAGTGAGAGGTGTCATTTGAACAACTAGAAGCACCCGCTCCCTACGGGAGCCGTCAAGGGGGTCATGTTATTATATTTATGCCTATTTTACTCCAAGGGGGTCCCAGGATTACACACCCAAAAAAATGGTTGCGATCGGTTCAGCCGTTTTTGCGGTACCTGGGAACAGACAGACAGACAGACGGTGAATTATAGTAAGATTGATGATATCAACAGGACGTTGAATGAGGTCTTCTTGCCACTGTGGGAAACAAACGACAAGCTGACTTTACAGGTATTAACCGTTCCTATTCGTTGGAGCAAACGAGGGTCTGATGGGTGCTGTTTTGCTCTGACGAAGGGTTAACGCCAAAAACGTCAGTTTCTCCTTGCTTCGCACGACGGTTAGCATACCTCTATCAACATCCTGTTGATTTCATCCATTGTTCTACCTGTCCGCCGATGCAGATCGACACGAGCTTTCAGGAGCAACAATACTTCTTCATTCTCCTTACATTCCTCGTCTGATTTGATCCCCAAGAGTCAGACTCAGACTCATCGCCAAACTCATCGACATCGACAAACTGTCGCTCTGATGGAGTGCCAATGTGAGCGCTACGTAGCACAAAGCAAAGCATTCTTTGGATGTAGACATTGAGCTGCCTGTCCTGTATGCAATTGGGTTGTGGATGAGAATGTATTGCCCAAAATGGTGCATCGAATGGTGCACCACACTGCCAAGTACTACATACAGGATACCCTGCATTGCTCAAGTTGTAAGATCATTCTGTGTTGGATTACAAAAACACTTGCTGGGATAACACCATCGGCAATAGACATGACCCTGGGTGGAACCTGCATTCAGGGTTTAGCTGTGATCGGTGTTCCTAAACGCCATAGTCGAGAAACATCTTCGGTTATTCCTTCATGCACAGCATGATCAAAGCAGAAATTTGTTTCAATCGGAAAAAACAAAAATCAGATTGAATAGCCTATGGTGCAGGAAGACAAATAGAGGTGGTAAGTATTCACCAACGCACTGCACCCACTCGTTGCCACATCACACTCAATCAACGCCGTAGATTGCAGCGCCTACTTAGTTGTAACCAACACCTGCTCTTGCACAAATTACACCCCAAGCTTTCCTGATTGCTTTAACAACATCGTGTTCCAAAATGGGGGATATAGTGGACCACAGTACGAGGGCAGCCTCTTCTCATGTCTATGACTAAGATGACTACCACTACTGATTAAACGGTTCTTATTAGGAAGTAGTTTGGTTGAGATATTTCAGGAGCCAGCTGCCAGTAATCGCAGCCACTGCGCTCATGTGCAAGCACACAACAGGAGGTCAAGCCTGTAGCGAACACCTAGATGAGCAATGATGACATAGTGCGATACGGTCTGTCTCTTTGTCCTCTTTGTCACCATTCCAGCAGTACTTGATAAACGAATGGTTGTGAAAAGGATTTCAGAACAATGCTCATTGATTTCCGACAACTGCAAATTTGTGCATCATAAGTGAAAGTTCTTAAAGCATCCACTCTTCTCAATCTCACCAGCTTCTCTCATTGTCTGGTTTGATTGTTTCACCTTCACCGTAGAGGAGCTTTCGAGGAGTGTTGCTGTCCAGGAAAGTCATTCGTTCAATGTGGAAGGGAAATGCATCTTGTTTAGCAAACAATTTGATGTTAAATTGATGATCATTTAATGTAGATTTGTTGTAAAAATAAATAAATAAATAAAGACACCCAAGTGTGACTTTGCTTTTTGTCCCCCGTCCCTCTGACAAGGTCAGAGACAGGGGGCCATTAAAATGAGCTCCGTCCATCCGACCGATCATCCGTCCGTGTACTTTTGTGTACACGATATTTCAAAAACAGATGAACATTTCACTTTCATTTTGCAGATACATACTGTATTCCTCATGATATTATTTCAACCTGATAATATCATGGCTGAATTATGTTGTCATGGCAACCATCTCAGTAACTTGGCTTGTGTATCCCATCCATCAGGACCATATTCTTTGCAAAATGCTGGTGCTGCCGAAGCAGTCTCCTGGGCTACTGGACACAATCCAGGATGGGTCACCACTCCTACACAGGATACCAGCAAGCTGGTACTCATTTTGCCCACCTCAAAAGGATAACAGGCAGAGTCATACCCACCTGGTGTTAATTAAACAGCCAAGCAAGATTTGAACTCAGGATCCTAGGATCCCAAGCCCACCACCCTAACCATTAAGCCAACACCAGGCATATGCTTGTGTACGTGACATTTCAAAAACAGCAGAACATTTGGCTTTCATTTTGCAGGTATATGTATGTGATATTTCGAAAACTGTTCAAGATTTACCGTTCATATTACACAGCTCTATTCCTCATTCCACCCAAAAGATGGGGGACCGAGAGTATCAACTCCTTCTTAATATTTAATTCTGTGCTCTTTTGGATCAATGTCATCAGGAAGCCGGTCAAAGGCAAACCCCTCATTAATTTGTCAATAAATCATCAAAAATCCAAGGATGTTTCCTTACCTTCTCACAGATGTTAGTTTATTCCCGCTCAAGTTCTGTACCAAACAAGGCTCATACTTGTGGAGGAACAAATTATTCACCGAAAGGGACCGGATCTGAACCCATGGGTATCTCCATGATCTACTGGAGTTCCAATTGCTGCATGTAGAGCAGCCATTGTTAATTCTTCATGGTTTGGGTGGTGGGTGTGGGATCCTGAGGTCCTGAGTTCAAATCCTGTTCGGCCATTGAATTAATACCAGGTGGGGTTGACTCAGTCTGTCATCCTTCTGAGGTTGGCAAAATGAGTACCGGCTTGCTGAGATGGCTGAGCCATTCGAGTATCCAGCATTGGAGTGGTGACCCGTCCAGGATTGCGCCCAATAGCCCAGGAGTCTGCTTCGGCAGCACCGACGCTCTGTACAGAATATGGTCCCAATGGATGGATTTGGATTGTTCATCAGAATTAAAATCCTTTCTTTAAGTTTATTTCATGAAAAACTACATGAAAATGGATATTCCTTTACAGACCAGTGCGCTCTGTTCTGTTAGACCGTAATGTACATTTCACTAACTCTGGTAAATGTTTTCACTACCGCTCTGTCCAACGCCTCAATGGGGTTTGTCACGTGGAACGTTTGTGTACAATGTGGGAAAAAATAACAAATCACAATTTGATAGACATTTAGCTTCACGGTTTACCCCTGTTGTTAATGTTGTGGATTATATCGACGAGCAAAGTACCCGCCCGACGGGCGATCTTGTCGCAAGCATGCAACACGTTATTCTGATGCATACCTATATTTGGGCGGTGTATGGGTAACTGATAGCTCTGCATATGCAAAAAAGAAAAATAACCTGGTTTTCGTGCATGAAGCAAAAACACACACCGACTGCTTACAATTTAAAACACCTCACAGCACTGGAAAACGTGGGGACAGGAAGACTGCACTGTAAATGGTGCAGACTTGTAATACCCTCCCCCACCTGGAGGCGGCGCTACACGATACACATTTACATCGACAATTGGCGTTCCCTTCCCCTGCCCCCCCCCACCCCCTTTTACTGTAATTCACACACCGGTCTGGTGTTTGTGTGTATGTTTGTCACGCAACTCCTCTTACAGTTCTGGGCCAATTACATCCAGACTTGTTACAGAGGATCAGCATGACCCCAATTAGTACATCGGGGTGTTTTTATCTTTGCGGGTGGTCTTGGGGGGAGGGGAGGGGATGCAAATTCTATATGTAAATGTGTATCGTGAAGCGCCGCCTCCAGGTGGGGGAGGGTATTACAAGTCTGCACCATTTAGAGAACAGTATTCCTGTCCCCACGTTTTTCCAGTGAAGTGAGGTGTTTTGAATTATAAGCAGTAGGTATATTTTTGCTTCACGCACATAACCCGGGTTGTTTGTTTTTGCATATACAGAGCTGTCCGTCACCTATACACCGCCCAAATGAAGTATGCCTCAGAAGAATGCATTATATTCTTGGAACAAGATCATTGGAAGGGCGGGTACTCTGCCAGCTATGGTTAATTTATAGCTCTTACAACGTCCACTCTTCAGGCCTAACTCTCCCAAAAGTGTTCGCACATCCAACGTTTTACATCCAAACGCAACACGAGTACTTGCCTTGTCAACAGGAAAGCTAAAATAGTGTTTGAAGCCGTTTCAAATAATCACGAGTCTCCGGACGGTTTAAAATTACCGTCGGATTATTGATTCAAATTTTCCTTTTGAGTTAAACGACGCCTTGTTTTTTTTTTAACCTGTTTCTCAAACTCTCACCATGAAGATAACATGAAATCATTGTTAACTTTGCATGGTTTGAAATGGGAGAATCACCTTAACACATCCTCCAGATGACAGTATCCTGCCTGAGGATTACTAAGATGGTGGTTGTCGTCCGAATCCAAACTCGACCTGAAGACGATCACAAAGCATCCCGATAAACACTGCACCTGAACAACAGGGTTCGCTTCTTGCCACCGATCCAGCAGAGGATGCAATAAATATTCACACAAGGTGGACAAGCCACCAGCCTCACAAAATCCACGGGTCACACCCTAACAAGCTCCTCAATAGCAACAGCTCGGTTTCATAACTCTGGTTTAGCACTTCCATTATTCATGCTCATTGTTGGCTTCGATAGTGTAATGCTTCGATTGTCTGCTGCAAGTCTGGGAAGTTGGTGGTTCAAACTGGAAATTGGTGGTTCAAACCAGAAGGTAAAGGTTCAAACCAGAAGTTAGTGGCTCAGACCGGAAGTTGGTGGTTCAAACCAGAAGTTGGTGGTTCAAACCGGACGTTGGTGGTTGAAACCGGACGTTGGTGGCTCAGACCGGAAGTTGGTGGTTCCGACCGGAAGTTGGTGGTTCCGACCGGAAGTTGGTGGTTCCGACCGGAAGTTGGTGGTTCCGACCGGAAGTTGGTGGTTCCGACCGGAAGTTGGTGGTTCCGACCGGAAGTTGGTGGCTCAGACCGGAAGTTGGTGGCTCAGACCGGAAGCTGGTGGCTCAGACCGGAAGCTGGTGGCTCAGACCGGAAGCTGGTGGCTCAGACCGGAAGCTGGTGGTTCAGACCGGAAGTTGGTGGCTCAAACCCCTTGCTTGATGCTCAGCATTTAAAAAGGATAGAGAATAGACAAACAACCACGAGTTGGTAATAATAGGACAAGTTTTGATGGGCCTAATGAAGTTCCTTGGAAAGGAAGTCATTGTTACTGTTGTTATTATGGTAGGATAATACCCATCATGAAATCAAGGAATTCCACAGAATGAGGGTAGACCATGGCCTTTAGATTAACCACAATGACTTCCAGCTCTTATAATATACACCACTCCCACTTGCCAAACCATGTATACATGTACATATCTTTTATTTTCAAATTGTTCCCTTCTACGAGCAAATCTAACTTTATTTCTTATCCATTTCTGGGGAAACCCCACATTTTGAGAAAACTCGTCGCAATCAGTGGGACAAGATGCCAGGTACAAGCTACCTGGTGGGACTATTTTAAGCACTGAATCGACCTTGGTAATGGTACATCGTGTGCTAAGCACCACGGGCTTTTTCTCTTTTTGTTACTTGTCGTTACCTTTCAAAATGGCATGTATGAATGTAGATGAAGCGGCAAAACTTCTCAGGGACATTGATAATGATGATTATCATGATTATTGCAGAGATTTATGTTCACTGAACTGCCAGCAGATTGTTTGTTGCGTTATATCGCACAGCAGCATATTTTGTTTACAATACAATAACGTAATTTTTTCTACTCGAATACTCAGTGGCAGAATGTGGTACACCGGGCACTACGAGTATAATCGTAGTCGGCAGTCAACGGGTTAACAGCCCACAAATATTTTTAATTTTTTTCCCAAGCTTGTTTGTGCTATGCACAGTATAACTCCAAATACATATAAATGCCATTCTCTCTCTCTGTTCCTTATGCATGGCCACATATTTTAAGTTACAAACTCCAAACTCGGGGTACAAAGACAACTTTGTGTGGGAGGTAACATAGGCTATGTGGCCAAGGCCTCAGGCATGTGTTTGGGGGGGGGGGGGGTGCAGGGAAGGGGCATAAATTGTCGATGTAAATGTGTACCGTTTAGCGCCACCTGGTGGTGGTGGCAGAGTACAATTTCCTTTTTTAGCTGGGCAACGCTGAGGTTAAAGGACTCTTTGGCATGGGTGAATTTGTCCTCCTCCCCACCCCCTCAAAACAGAGGGGCCTGTCAAAGCCTGTCGTCGTGTGTGAGACGTTTCTCGTGGGAAGGGACATCAGGATGAATGGGGGGGTAAAGTCAGGGGTGGGAGTGCAAGTGAGGACGAGGATGGGGAAGTGCTAAAGCACTCTATGTATGGGTAAATTTATCGTCCTTTCCTTCTCCTTCTCACCCAATTTTGTTTTGGCAAATACGACGACTAATTGGTCCGTCAGCGAAGCGATGGGTAGGCTCTGCTAGTATGATCTACCGAAGGTTTCTAGAAATCCAAAATAACTTTAATTGAACTTCAGAATATTTCATTAGTTTTCGTGGCATCGTCGTTACAGCACATTGCAGCATACTCCAAACAC
>NC_140968.1:12048268-12066273 GCF_056783735.1 Eptatretus burgeri
AAAACCACCTGGGATTGGTCGTTTACTATCTACGAAAAGGCAATGCTGCCAAAATCCCCTTAACCAAATAGCTCAAAAAAATATGGAACAACGGTCTGTTAATTCATCTGCGTATCCAAGTCCAAACAAAGTGGTGTTAGAACCTCGGATAATTATAGTGCTGAAGAAAATTGGCTAATTTTACTCCGATGCCTCGTTTCTACCAGCGCGTTGGTACAATTCTGACACACCTTCCAATTACCTACCTTATACCAGGAGCGAAGCTGAGCCACGAGACCTCCACACCTATCCAACTGACTTTGAACAGCACACAGATGACGTCAACCCTAACCCTTGGACGATTACGCCAAGCTGTTGTCACGATGTCTGTCTCGCAGTTATCCGTCAGTTGTTGTGCGGACACAGCACTTCTGTGCAGGTGTCTGCACGAAGGTTAAGCAGAATTATTTTACCTACAAAACGTCAGAAAGTGTATGCAGCCATAATAATAACCCGTAGGTTGCTATAATGTTGGCACCGGGGCGCCTGGGAGTACAGAACCTGGGAGGCAGCGTTGCCGCTCATCGGTGTGTGAACTCACCTGTGCGATGATTTGGACCTGGTCCTTGCCATACCACTCTGGCTCGTAGATCTCCTGCAGAGACTCGCTCAACCTCCTGGACGATTCATGCATGGCTGAGGCAGACAGACCATGGTGCAATTGGCTTGAAGATTAAAATGGCAGAAAATGCATTCCCATGAAAATAAATAAAAATGAAATAAATAAATACAAGGACAAAGCTCAGCATTTAGAAAATCAAAATCGTTATTCATTTAAAAAAAAAAAAAAAAAATCTAACACATCTTTAGATTTATCTCTAGCTTCAGGCCTCGTAAACAATCTGGCCAGTCCACAAGGACGACAGAGCGTTGACATCTCATTTTTAATAAAATGGTAAAAAAAAATAAAATAAATACCAATTCATTCCACCTTCTTTCCTCAACAAGAGCAAAGCGACTGGGAGCAACACCTCAACTTTCATCTCGGTGTTCCGCAGATAGGGCGATGCATTCATGTGTGTGCCGTCCCTCGGATGGATGTTCAACCGGGCGTCCTGTCTGCCGGCATTAGTTGGCGGACGTTAAAGATCCCATGATCTCCTTACAGAAGAGTGGATGAGCTATCGCCAGTACCAGGAACAGATTACAAATTCCTGCTATAACTTACAGTGGGCACTCCATCAGCGGCACAGCCGCAGCTCTGCAAACTAGGTTACCCGCAGTCGCACACGAACGAAGAAGACCAAGACCTATTTCATTGAAGTTGCAATTTCCGTTACATTTTTGAAATTATTACCCAATTGCATTCACTACTAATATACTGAACACACAAATGAATGCAAAACGGGATGCTTGAACAAAGCATCGCAACACAAGCCTTTGCTCCTTCACCTGCATGAGCAATTGCCGTTAGAACAGCAATCATGTTACTAAACGGCGAATAACAAGCGTGAGGAGTGCGGTTTAATCAATTCGTGCACACCAGCGTACAATGTACGTAACCTTCTCGAAAACTGGATCTTCAGTCGGGGACGTGTCCTTGGTAAACGCGCATCGTTTATCGAACAAAACAAATTAGTGCCATTTGATTGTTGCCGGATGTTTATGTCTCAAATCACGTGACCAGGCAGTACCTTTCACAGCCAAGAGGTAGCCTTTCAACTCCTTCTGCAAATGGGTTCCTTCATTCTGTGGCAGAAGACAGACAAAGCAAGATACAGTAGATGAGATCTTCAATGGAGAAGCATGATTAGATGGAGATCGTGCAAAGAAAACGTTAAAGCCGCAGGGAATACAGAGAGCGAGACAAAAAGTCTCCTCGAAGCAGTTTATAAACATTTCCAAATACCTTCCCCAAACAAGTTGCAGGTTTTGCGGTACAAATGCATTTGAGACATCATTTGGAAAGAGGTAAACAAAACGAATCGAGTTTGAGACGGACTTCAGCGCCCCATCTATCCAGTGACGATCTGAAGACATGATGACAAAGTGGGAGGTATCGGCATTAGTCACGTCATGCCAAACAAGGAAGTAAATAAGAAGCAAGTAAGAAAGCAGTAAGACTTCTGGAGAGGATTAAATCACCAGGAAGTAGCCAAGGAGAAGCTGACGTTTCGGGCGTTAACCCTTCGTCGGAGCAGCTTCTCTATCTGTCCGCCGAAGCAGATTAACACTAACCTCATGCACAGCCCCTGGCTTTGAGAGAACAACCACTTAGGCAAAAGGAAGCTGAAGGGCTTTACCTGTGCGACATTCTGGGGACGACCTTAAACGATGCTGCCACTTACTCTCTCAGATGGGTGCTGAGTTATCTGAAGAGACGAGGAAAGGGGTGAGGAGTTTGCCAAGGTCGAGTCGAGTGAAACACCCTGCAACCCGTGCCTACAGAAAAGAGAATTTTTGGAACGCCGGCCGCATTTTTCCATCCGATCATGATGTGACTTTGTTAAAAATTATTCGTGGGTCGGCGCTCCTGCGTTGAAAGTTTCGTGTTAATTGCTCAAGTGGTTACGGAGAAAACGAATTTAACTTTTTTTTCAAAAACCTTTATCGCTTTGGAGTCGTTTCTGAAGACTGGATAGAAAAGTTGATCATGAAATCAGTTCAGGTGGCATCAAAATGTGAAAACTTTGGAGGGGGTGAATCTTTTTGCAGGCCACGGCACATCCGTAGTACAAAGATAGTTATTTCAAAGTATCTATTCAGTCAAGAGTATTCTAATAAATGTGGATAAATACGCTTTGGATATGTATTAGAGACTTTAGATGGATGGTCTTTTCCCCATCCACAGTGTTCTTTTCATTATATAACCTCTCAATGTTCTTCCTTCTCACTTCCTCTTGAACCGGTTCGAACCGGCTCATCACCTCGTGCCACCTTCTCATCTTCCTTCTGTTTTGAACCGGCCGACTCACATCCGGTCGACATCTTCGCCCTCCATCTCTCTCCGAACTGGTTTAAACCAGCGGATAACCACCGAGCCACAACGGGAGAGGGATTCAGATGGGAAACAGTGCACGCTCAAAAAAGCAGAACAAATCCGTGGGAGAGGTCTGTGAGGCCCATCGTGCTCGGTCAATCACATCAGGTGAGAGAACACATTGGCCGCAAAAGTATCCCCCCATGAGTTTGGGGATGAAGAAGGAAAACTGGGAGGGTTTACCACGGGACAGAGGGAAATAAAAGGTCGGCGAGCACAAACTTTAAGAGTGGTTCGGGTCGTTCGCACTTTGTCGTTAGGGAGTCGAGCCCCACTTCGTCATCATCTTAACTTGAATCAAGATCCATCTGGATCATCGTCAGCTCGCTGGGTCACTCGCTGGTGGAGGAGCGATTTCCTCCTGCTGCCATCCACTTGCCGTGCAGCATCTGCAGCCATCTCCCTGCAATTTGCGAAAATCCGCGCTGCACATGACCAGCTAGTGCAGACCGAAGAGGAAGGTGAAGGGCTGCTCAACCCTTATGTGGGCTGTCGCCGATATCCGAGGGGGTCGCGCCAGCTTCTCAGAGCCTTCACCAAGGTTGGAAAGGGTCCGACCCATTTGTCCCAACTATATCTCTCTCTCTTCTTTGTCTGATGTCTGTGGACCCATATATTAGTGTTAAGTTGACGGTATGTTTATATATGCCTGGTGTTGGCTTAATGGTTAGAGTGGTGGGCTTGGGATCCTCGGATCCTCAGTTCAAATCCCCCTCAGCTGTTGAATCAATACCAGGTGGGGTTGACTGCCTGTCATCCTTCCGAGGTCGGCAAAATGAGTGCCAGCTTACTGGTATCCTGTGTCGGAGTGGCGACCCGTCCAGGATTGTAATCACTAGCCAAGGAGACTGCTTAGGCAGCACCAACACTCTGCACAGAGTGTGGTCCCGATGGATGTATGTTTATATATCCGCTATTCCGAGGGCGTGAGTGTCATGCAAGGGTAATGGGGATTGATTGACTTGACTTGTATATATGTGTTTTGTTGATTTTAATACATGTATGAAACCAAAATTGTCACCTGACTCATGCTGCTCACATCATGACAGTGGCCTATGGCAGCTGAGATGATTCAATTTATGTAGAGATTGGTTCTTTGATAAGATCGCAGTCACAGGACTTGGTTCCACTCAGTCAAATAATATGTGTCACGTGACTGCTGGCACGATACTCGCTCGTACCGGAAGATTCACCTGTAAGGTAACAGCTCTGGATGTGAGAGCCGGTAAGAAGTTCCAGGGACGACTGGCAATCATGGTCGCTCGCCGAGCCCATCTGGAGTTATGTTGAATCTATAGTGTCTGCCCTCACACATGTCACTGTACTTATGGTTTATCAATGATGCTTAACTTTCAAATAACAGTGTAAAATAAAATTGAAATAATAAGCAAAGTAATGGAATCAGACATTGCAACCAATATCATAATTATCACAAGTAATGTCAAGATTTCCCCATCTTGAATGGCCTGATCTCAGATCATCCTCTTATATTAAATGAGGCAATTATATGTAAGTATGGATGTATGCATTTCTACAGGTTTGCCGACCGGGTCACGAGGGGCTTCTCGGACCCACTTCCCGACCTTTGACCCTGAAGTCGACGAGTCGCAGATAACTCCAGGGCACGATGCGTTGTTAAGTAACCACGGATGCTGTCTGAGATGATTGATTTCGGTGGGGTTCTCACATCCGATTACCGCATTACCTTCTCAGATAGAGAACCGTGCTCTTGACGCCCCTCTCCTAGAAATTAATGGCCGAGCTGAACTGCAACCGGGACGTCGGCTTGTCTATCACCATAGTGAAACTGCGTGACAAAACTCCCATCCACTATTTACACATGAGTGTCTAACCAATGGAGAAAGAGACAATCGGGCAGGTTGGAAACGAATGGTCATGTTTCGCAAATATGCACGTGTTTACATGCAAATGCAGTGATTTACAAAGCAAAAGCCGCGTCACAAAGAAAGAACCTTATCCTTAAACACACAAGCCTCTTAGTCATTCATCTTACCACCAATCTACCACCATATCTGGATTAGGATCCAAATTTTCACAAAAATCTAATCTGTTCATCCTTGTCATACATCGGACCTGTCCACAAGATTTCATCCAGATCCGTCCAAAACTCTTTGAGACATCTTGCAAACAAACAAACACATAAACAGACAAACAAACAAACAGACAGAAAGGGGTGAAAACATAACCTTCTTCACCTTCAATGGTGGAGGTAACAAAGCAACGAACAACAACAAATAATGAATATTTAAACAAACAATTAATTCAGAGGGGCATGACACAAGTTGAAAAGGGCTCTGGCAATCATGATATTGTTGCGAATTCGCGCCCGCCAGCGTGCGATCGACCGCGTGTAGCCAAAAGCGGCCGCCTCGCCCACCGGAACGGACAATTCAGTCGTGACCCTCTCGGAACAACGCCGGGAGCTAGTCACAGGTGGGTCTTTCGACCTCACCACAATCGTGCCAATCGGCCACCCGCGCAGGATAGGGTTGTTCGCCAAACTCGACCTACCTAATTACCTGCGCGGGTAGTTAACCGGGCGATTGTACCTCGCCGCAGGTCAGCCTAGGACACGAACCGCTTAAGCGGTCTGTTCCGTGCTACAGTGATAACCGAGCGGTGTTATCGCTGACCTCGACGGACGTGATTATTTATTGGGTGTCTAAACCCCACTGCCAATCCTTTACGTGATGCAGGATGGAGAGTCAATAAAAAGGAGACGAAGCAAAGCGGGAACAATTGAACAAACACATTTAATACACACTCAGACAAGCACAGAAGGCACGTATTCAATCACAATAATAATACAAGGCAAGTAAATGAAAGGCACGTATACACAATCACAGTAATAACAATAAAACAAAAGAGATATTCCGACTAAAGACCGACACACGACAACACTTCAACCAATACTACTTCGTCAGACAGGCGCCACCCACAGACATTCACACAAAAACCCCAAGGTAAAAGAAAGTTGCGACTTCCCTGAATGCGTCGTCCAGCGTTGCGTTCTCGACCTCGAATCCGAGCCTCCCCCCATGCGGTCTACGGCTCGCACCTCGCGCCTGCACGTGTAGCCGCTCAACGCCATGAACGGGGCTTCCGGTACTATCTCAGTGCGGATTATGGGGGAGGGGGAATTGTTGATGCTCGAGGTCGATGAGGGGAAGGGTGGATGCTCTATCCCGCTGGCGTGGCCTCGGGACCGTGGGCTGATCGCCTTGGCACCTGACAGAAGGCTCGTTCTCCTCCGAGGCAGACGGCAACAGGGCCCAGGACGATGATGCGCCGACTCGACTCTGTCCACTTCCCGGACTTGACTCGTAGACGAACTCTGACTTGACTTGACCCATAGACGAACTCTGACTTGACTCGACCCGTCTCCCGACTCTGCCCCACCGACACTGCTAGACTGACTTGAGCTCCGTTCGGTTCTCCGACCCCTTCAGACTCCACAAGCTCCGTTCCGACTCTTCCCCGTCTCACTGCTTCCAGGCTACCACGAGCTCCGTTCCGACTCTTCCCCTTTCCACCGACTTCACTCTTTCCAACCCGCCCATGTGCGTCCTTTTATACCCCGAGGGAGGGGCGAGTATGGTAATTTTCGGATCAAAATGACCTCAGGGGTGGAGCCACGCTCGCCCATTGGACGGAGGAAAAGGGGGCGTGAACCTCCCTTGATCCGATTTTCTGGGAAAAGTCGCTATTCTCCCGTAAAGGAAGGTGCCGGCGGTTAGAAGTCCGTCGCGATTCTGGGCCGATGTTGGGCGTGAAGAGGAATGTGAAGGCGGTTAGAAGTCCGCCGCGATGCTGGGTCGTTGTTTGGGCGTCGTTGGAGAATGGCGGGCGAGGCGATGTTTACGAGGTTGGGTTTGTGGGGGTGAAGGTAGTGGCGGTCTGGTGGAGTTGTTTGACGGCGTTGGGGGTGGTGGCGATTTGGTGGTGGAGTGGTGTTTGGTCCAAAATAACGACAGCAAAAGAAAAACGGCTAACTGAAGATCGCAGCCCGGATGAATCACACATATTCCCTCTATACAACAGGTTTGGGCTAACTACACATGGACTTACCGATATATCTCACCTGTGGACTCTTTATGGTGTAATGCGAATTTCCACAACCGTAAAAATATAATTACTTGACATCGTTGCACTTCGTGTACCAGGTGTCATGTCCCATCTTTACACTCAAGATTGCAGGACTGCGATTCAATCCCAAACGTTGGCACGTTTACCAGCAATCGAGTTTAGCAGCGATTGGGAATTCATCACCCCGAGAACATCTTTGAACATTGAGGATGCTGCGAATATGCGGCGACAGACGCACGCAGGTGGAGCGGAATGATGACACACACCAGCACATTGCGAGGAGTTGTCCGTGTAACGTGTAAAATGGTAGTTCAATGGTTACTTTGTTGTTACTTTCATGGAACACAATAAACATTGACAATGCATTTGTTTCCTTATTTTAACATCCGGAACACAACAAACAAGGTGACGGCACTTTCAAAATGATGACTCGAAGACGAATATTAAGGATTGGACAGCAGAGGCTGAAACGATAGAGGAAGAAGGTGTGAGCTACAGCTTGAATGAACAATTACCCCCCCCCCCTACCTGGGGCTAGTGCAAGATTGTTAGGTACCCTATAATTTTAGCCCAATCACTCAATGGTGAAGAATCACTAAAAGAATTATCGGATCTGGATTCGGATGTTCACCAAAATCGAATCAACTCTTCCTTGCTACATACCCGACCAGCCCACCAAGCTTCGTCTGAATCCATCCGTAACTTTTTGAGATATGATGTTTTTACGTCATTTTAGCCCAATCACTCAATGGTGAAGAATCACTTTAAAAATTCTCGGATCCGGATCCAGATGCGGATCTTCAGCAAAATGGAATAATCTTGTCGGTGTCACATACCCAAGCTCTCCAACAAATTCCATACAAATCCGTCCACAACGTTTTGAGATATTTTGTTCACAAACAGACAAAGACAGACCGGGGGTGAAAACGTAGCCTCCATCTACCTTCGGTGGCGGAGGTAATTACAGATATATTTTCCATGAAAAATACGAATCTGATACCGATTGTATCGTCTCATTGTTGTACAATTTTAATAATACCAGCAGGGTGTGCTAACACGTTGTGCAAGCATACGAACCGTGCTTCCCCCATAGTCTCGGGTCGCTCACCTGCATTTGATTTTTCATTTATTTATTTTCATTTACGGATGTTGTTCGACGGTTCTGTGATTTTTCCCGGTGTGCCGGCTTCGATGTCCATCGGCACACAAAATTTCAGCTTTCTACGTCAACCGGAAGGCACCGATATTTAATACAAGTGAGTGAGTGAGTGAGTGAGTGGTTAGACAGAGCTTTATATTGTTTAATAATATATGTATTCAAAGAAATGCACTTAAATAATGTGTAATGTGGATCACGTGATGTTATATTATGTGTTCCTGCAACAAAGTTGCAAATTTAGAATTTAGAATTTTCCTTTCCGTGCTTTGACTTCACCGAAAGTACAAACAAGTCTCTTCAGGTGAACGTTTTGGACAATTTCATGTTCCATTGACGAGGTTGAGAGCCATCGAGTGTTTGATGCATCGTTGAGGAACGGATGTATGTTTTGATCAACTTTAGCTCACCATTGGTTACAGAAACAGGAAGGGTGGGTGAAGACGATGCGGAGAGTAATAAATGCGTTGGGACATTATCGGTGAGATTCTTTTTGCAAACAAAGTTCAAAACATCTTGTGGTCGTACCAACTTTGGAAGTCGTCTTGCAATGGCTCACAATTCTCTCGACGTCTCCAACAAATGATTCTCACACTGAACGTGCCAACTGGCGAGCTTTTTCTCTACCAGATAACTCCGCCCCTTCGCCATTTTTAACCCGCGTTAAAACCGCCATTTCGCTTAAACCCGCGACACACCCACCGTTACCAGCAGTTTTCAGGTGGCGTTTGTGGTTCTTACTTCAACACAGGGGCTGATAGGATGGCCGAGACGTAGATGTACGCACACTCGCCTCTAAGCTGTCTAGCCTGGGTTAGAATCCCGACCCAGCTGGAAACTGTCATCCCGGTGTTTCACAGACACGGCGATTCATCAATGTGTGCGCCGTCCATCAGATGGACGTTAAATGAGTGTCCTGAAGAGTAGGCAAGTCTTTGGTATGCCTCGGCCAGGGTTCAAACAGCTGACCTACCAGAATCAGACCAGACACTCCAACCCAGTGATCTTTACGATTGGTTTAGAGGGGAGCCACTTTTGCCGATAAGACATCAGTGTGAGAGCTGCCACGCCGTCTGCAGGACTCCAGCAATCCATCATGGCTGCTATGAGACCCATTTGTGCATTATCGGTCGCACGTCAGGGGCCGCACTTTAGACCACCAGGGGCTGCCAGTGACTCCTGGGCCATGCAATGAAGAACAGGGCTCCAACCATGACACCACCGAGCTTCCCTCAACTCTCCTACCCTCTCTGTTAATCTCCTCTCCTTTCTTGTTCCTTTGCTTTACTCAACTTCATTTTTCTTAACCCCCTCTCTCCCTTCAACCGCCCCCCCTCCCACATCATTGAACAACATTGTTGATGCCAAATTTGAAAAAAAAAAAAAAAGTGTGTAAAGCAAGTGCGAGGAGGGACACTGCAGACCCTACATTCTGCTTGGTGAAGTTGAGTATCAGCTGTTCAAACTGTTCATCCTTTGTCTCATCTGCTTTCCCCAACTTCTGCAATACCTGTAAGAAAGACAAAACAACATCAGTTAATGCTGACACAAAGAAATACCATAAATTTAAATATACTTAAACAGTTAAACTCATGTGCCCGGTTTCGGCTTCCTCTGTGCACGGACATGTTTCTTTCTCCTCCGAGAGAGCGACTCTTGGAGGAGAAAGAAAACGAAGGATTTTGTCTCGGATTTGTTTTGCTTAAGTGTTGCAGATTTTTACTTGCATTGTTCGTCACTTCCAAGTCTTCTCGTGCAATTATTTTTTTTTACCTTTGCATCCATTTCACGTGTGTGGGATCCGACTGTGTAACATGTACATCTCAATTAATAGTAACTTGAAACATGTCTTCAAACCCAGGAAAATCTCATATTCTTACTGTGTCGCTATGGAAGGAACATCAGATGAACCCACCGATCTATTTCCACAATCAACCACTGGAAAATGTTTAGTTTCTCCAACTTCTGTGTCTGACAATTAATTATGACCTTTCTTGAGCAGAACATATACCAAAGCTGGGCTCCAAAGCCACCCTCGTAATCAGCATCCTCTGTCATGCTAAGACGTTCTTCGGCACACCAGAACATCTCACGGCCTACAAGGCCATTGCCCCGAACTCAGTGGAATATTGCTCTCTCCTATAGGCTGGAGCTCCTGCTTCACACCTGTCTCTTCTGGATGCTCTGACAAAATCTTTGTCATCTCCCACAAAAGTAGAAGCACCAGGAACTGCTGCTGACTCATTACAGATAGTTGGTGGACCCTGTTACCTACCATCTGTCCTCAGGTCTTGTTCTCTCTACTCCTGTATGTCTACCCCGATGCAGTATTTCCAGGTGACATTCATCATAAAAGCATCAAAATCCAGGTTCACTTTTCACGTACACTCCTTTCATATTTTCTCAGACTTGTTGAAGTGCACCACCACCTCAGGTCATCCTTTATACCTACACCAATGATCATTTACATCTTTATTAACTCCAAAACCACCAACGGGGCAACTTCAATCATAGAAAATCCTTCTCTGGCACATCTGGACTCCAATCCACCGACAAGGCCTTCATTCGCAGCTTGATGGGAGTACTGCTCTCTCCTCTGGGAAGGAGATTGTGCTCTCCTCTTTGCCTCACATCTTGCTCAGCTTGACGCTGTGTGGTCTTTTCTATACCCGTTAATCCCATCCAGATCCTTCCTCCTTCCAATTTTCCCTCTTTGGAGTACCCTTCTATATCCAGCTTGTCCACTCCATGCATGCGTGTTTTGCGTCCAGTTTTGGTCTGTTACGGTCCTGATCCGTTCAGTGCGCTAGCTCCTCCACGAGCCTCAACCATGTATACCAAAAAAAGCTTTTAAAAAAAACCTATCCTACCAACTGTCCATACATATTTACAAGTTACCTTCCCTCTCCGAATTGATCATCACCTTGTTGGGTCCTGATGCTGTCCCACTGTGACACTGGCAGGATTGTCTGCCATCTCACTTTTCCTTAAACCCAGACTTCATAAACAAAACAAAATCTAAATAGTGTAACAATATGTCGGGCGATGCATTTCCTTTTCCCAAAATAATTTCATTATCTTATAAAATATTTTGCAAAACGTTTCAGACAAGTAACCACATTGAGCCTTTGGCAATGTCTGGGTATTTACTATTTATTTCCTCCCTTGTTTATCGGGAATTTCCTCCCGTGTGAAGATCTCTTTAGTCTTTCCTACATTACAAACAAAGAGAGAGGTTTAGTTCCACAAATTTATCCAGAATCTTCCGGTTTATTCAAAAGAAACACCCTCGGAGACAGAAGTTACATGTCGAAGTAAGCTTGGATGTAGGTGAGAGGAAGAATGAGAGAAATGGAGTGGGGGGAGGACATTAGTGGTGAACAAGTTGAAAACAAGCTCAATTACAGTATGAAGTAGGCTGAAAAATGAGGAAGGGGGAAATGGCAACAACAAAGGAACAAAGAACACAAAAGTGGGTGGAATGGACTTGGAGGGTAAAAAAAAAAAAAACCACAATAACTTCGAAAGGAAAGGTTGGAAAAGGAGAGGGGGAAGAGAGCAGGAAGAGGACATGCAAGAGCTTGAGGAAGGTTAATGAGGGTAGAAAAGATCATGAATATGGATGGGGGAGGTGAACAGCCATCTTGAAAACCTGGAGGGAAGAAGGAGATTGACAGACTGGAGAAGTTGGTCCCACAGTCTTGAGAAAAGAGGAACTTGAGAACAAATTGAATGGAGGTGCGCGGTGAGTCTGGATTTTGGGAGATTCACCAGAAGTGGGTAACTGAAAGATCACATGGCACCTGCAAAAACTTGGGACGGACAGAGCAAAGAAAGGACAGAGGGTACAAGACCAGAAAGGAGGCAGTGGAAGACAGAGAGACCACCGACCGAAGGGACTGCACTTAATCGTGGGAGATTCCAATGATTTTGAAGGCACTGGTTTTCCTCACATCAGGCAGTGCAAGGTGTGAGGCAGAGGTGAAAGTCTAAAGGGAAGAGCAGTACTTCATCAAGCTGCGGATGAAGTTTTTCAAAGTTGATAAAAGTCCAGATTTGCCAAGGAAAGACACTGCACGACAGAGGATGCCGAGATGGCAGCTGGCTTTGGAGGCTAACTTGGATACGTCGTTTGCCCAAGAACAAGAGGACAGAAGCAGCAAGCCCGGGGTGGAGTGACCGTGTCAGAAAGCAAGCCGATTGGCTGAGATCAGGCTGTTGGAGGAAAGGAAGGATTTGATGTCGACTGCAATGATGGATTTCATTACTTTTTGATCATTGGAAGGTAATAGGTCTGTATTTAAGAGGATCTGTCTTTGTCCCATGTTTGTGTATTGCAGCGACGTTGGCTAACTTGGAAGGTGATCTACGGAAAAAGGAGAGGGTGAACAGAGTAGGAAGAGGACATGCAAGAGCGGTATAGAGCAGGTTTTTAGGCTACAAGGGCTGATGTCACATCCAGGCCCGTCATATAATTGGAGTCGAGGGAACCGAGGATAAGCTAACAGCTTGGGTGTTAAGCCTTCCTCGAGGGATAAAGCGAGACGTTTACTCTTCTGCACCGATGAAGGGTTAACACCCGAAATTCAACTTCTCACTTTCCACGGTCAGCATACCTCGATCAATATCTTTATTGATTTCAACAATCATTCATATACAGTCAAAGCTCGTTACTATGCCACCTCGCTTCTATGCCACTCTCGCTATTATACCACTTTTGCTCAGTCCCGACAAAATTCAATACAAAATAAATTTACTATGCCACCCCCTACTCTCGCTACCATGCCACTACTGTGTGACTGTTAAAAGTCACGAGTCGTGAAAAAGTCTGTATTGCGCAGTGCTCAATTATCACACTCACGTCCAAAGGCGAAGCGACGAACTATAGTCCAGCTGCGCACAACATAACTCAATACGTACGCGCATAATCAGACTGTGTCAAAACACGCGATTCTTCTCCCCGATGCCAGCCACAACAAGCCAATCACAACACGCCCAACAAGACACAATAAAGCGCGAGCACACACACAGACACGCAGGCACACGTACAACAGTGACATCATTTTTTTTTCAAATTCAGCCCATAATGTCAGCTCAGAAACGCAAGCGAACCGACTTTACGCTGAAGGAGAAGAAGATCATTGATGCCGCAAAGAAGGAGCCGAATCAGTCCAAGTTGGCCAGGGAGATTAGCAAGAAATGGGGCGTCGAAGTTAAGAGAACCACCGTGAAGGGCATTCTCAGCAAGAAGGATGCAATCGAGGCTGCAATCAAAGCTGGATTTCCATCAAAGCGCATGAAGTTGACGCAGGCTCACGACCCGAAGCTTGATGAGGGAGTGCTCATGTGGCTGAAGCAATCAAGAGGACAGAATGTGCCTGTCAGCGGCGATCTGATCAAGGAGAAGGCGATGAAACTGGCCGAGCTGATGCACATCCCAGACTTCATGGCGGCGACGGTTGGTTGGGCAATTTCAAGAAGCGCCACGGCATCACGTTCAAGACAGTGCAGGGCGAGAAGCTGGAGCGGTGGATTCGCAATCCCTTCTTGAGTGGCAACAACAGGTTCTCCGGCCCTTACTCGGGCAGTTCTCCGCAGACGACGTCTTCAACCTGGACGAGACTGGACTCTTCTGGCAGCTGCTTCCGAACAAGACCATGGCTTTCAGGGGGGAGAGCGGTGTACTGGAGGAAAGAAAAGCAAGCAAAGGATCACTCTTCAGTTTGGGGCAAACATGAGCGGCAGCGAGAAGTTCCCTCTTCTGGTGATTGGCAATTCCAAGAAACCCCGTGCCTTCAAGAACAAAGAGATCCCGGTCAAGTACAAGGCGAACTCGAAGGCGTGGATGACGGCGGAGCTTTTCGAGGAGATGTTGCGTGCGTGGGACGGACGACTCGGCCAGCAGGGACGCAGAGTGCTGGTCTGTCTCGATAACTTGTCTGGCCACCCTCCCGAGCTCGAGCTGAACAACATCCAACTGGTTTTCTTCCCACCCAACACGACAGCCAATTCGCAACCAATGGATAAGGGAATCAGAGAGAACCTCAAGCGCCATTACAAGAAGCTCCTGCTATGCCGCCGGCTTGAGGCCATAGACGAGGGAAAGGAGTTCAAGTTCCACGTTGCTCGACACTCTACACGTCGCCCGGCGTGCTTGGGAGCAGGTCGGCAGAGTCGACGATCAGGAACTGTTTCGCGAAGGCCAAGTTCATCGAAGAGGAGATCCAAGCTGAGCCACAGGATGCGGAGCTGCCCGACACATCTGGGAAGCTCTGCCTGCCGAGAAAAGATGCACGGAGAACGAGGAGATCGAGCTGTCTGACTTTCTCGAAACTGGCGGGTATTTCACGCTGGAGGAGATTGCGGAGGGAGATTCTGTGCAGTGAGGAGCCGGTGAAAGCGAAGATGACGAGGTAACTGTCGAGGGAGGAAATCGTTCCGTTCGAGGGAAGCCCAGCGCGCTTGTAGCACCGTCCGGAAGTTCATGCAGCAGAGAACCGGGAAGCCCGGTGTGATGCAAGCGTGCGATCGGCTGAACAACGAGATGCACGAGATCCGCCCGAAAGAAGATGCACCAGCCGACGATTCTTGAAAGCTTTGTGTGTCGTGAATTTCTCGCCATGCCATATGCTAGTGTGTGAACTCTGTTAGTGTGTGTATGTTCTCCGTTAAAACTTAGCTTATACAACAGTCGTGCCTTTTACTTGCTGGAATAAATTTTGTCTAAAGATTAACTACAGATGGGTTACTTGAGAAAATAAGGCCGTTTTTACAAAATCTCGTTACTATGCCACTCTCGCTACGATGCCACTTTTGCTCGGTCCCGACGGGTGGCATAGTAACGAGCTTTGACTGTACATAAAAATCCCCTTAACATCCGGTTATGATGTAATGGGGGGGGGGGGGGGTAGGGGTTTGAGGAGGAATATTTTGATTAATTAGGAAAAAAACAATTTTTAAGTTGAAATTAACCAATTGGCAGAAATCTGGCACATCTGAAGGAGAATGCAAAAAACTGTCACATCGTTGTTGCTGAAAGAATGTCAGAATAACAGGGGCTTCCATACACACAGATTGTCAATGCTGCAGGTTAAAAACAAGATCAGCAGCGGTGCGGACGTTCCAGACAGTTCTCGTTGTAATGGCATCAAAACAAAGGAAAAGAAAAGAAAATCTTCAAAATGGATAATTAACTATTTTTCCAACACTCGTGGCAACTCTCACTGCAAGTCGTTTCAATGATTTTTTTTGTGTTCAAGGCAAAAAGGTTTTTTTTTTTGGAATCACCGAGCTAATTTCTTTCGAATCCGCTTGCACAAGTGGCCTTGCCGTGACCTCAACACTCCGTCGCATTGTGATGAAGACAGCAGCACGCTGTCAAATCCTTTAGCTCCTCGTCGACCTAAATCAGGCTCTTGTGAGAGCATAAGCGCCAGTGTGCTGAAGATTGCTGAGTTTGTGGTTTGGTTGAAGCACGCGGAGTCCGACGACCACTCGTGTGTAACATTGGAATGGTAGAAATATGATGGCCATGGCCCAGAGTCTAGCAACACGAGAACAGCGTGCGAAGCACAATTACCTTTTTGGCAAGTTACCCCAATTGGGCGATGGGGGTGCAATCCCACATTATATCAGTGACAGTGTGACAGTTTTTTGCGTTCTCCTTCCGATGTGCCAGACTTCCGCCAATTGGTTGATTTCAAAAAATATTCTCATTTTGGATATTTCACAAAGGATGCTCCTGATATATACCTTGTGACAGGTCAGGTCAGGTGCGGGAGCATGCGCCGGAGCAGCGCGTCGCTGACTGCATGAATATCAACATCGACAAACAGTTCTCGATAAATGAAAGTGTTGATGCAACTGTAGGCCCACTGTACAATGCATTAAATCGTGGTTATTGCCAGTTTACTTAAAACACAGAAACATCAAAACAGACATAATAGTCCATTCTCGGCCTTATCAGCCTAGTGGTTTGGATGGCTCGCTTGGGATCCTTGGGTCCTGAGTTTGAGCCCCTGTCAGCCACTGAATTAACACCAGGTGTGGTTGATTCAGTGTGTTATCCTTCTGAGGTTGGTGAAATGAGTACCAGTATAGGAGCATTACATCAGTGGCATAGCCATGTCGACAACCAATAATGCAACTGGCACCCATAAGGCTGCACATGAGAGTGAGAGTGTGTCCCCTTATTAGCAAATGCAGTTAATATAGTTTTGATGGACAAGGAGGAGAAAGAGTCCTTTTCATTGGAGAGGGTTACAAGATTGCTATCTAGTATCACGTATAAAAGGACAGGGTTCAAGTTAGTTTTGGTCCTTCGGTTGGATGGAAATTACCTTTCAAAAGTTGCATTGGTCACAGCCAAAGTACGTATAACTAATACCTTACCCCATGCAGTCTTGAGAAAAATAACATGGCACTTTATTGGAAACTTGAGAGAAAAAAAATTGTGCATTGGAAGAAGAAAAGGAAGAAGAACAAGAAGTATCTTGAAGTTCCCACGCCCTGAGAGTGTGAGTGGCAAATTTGATTGGTCCAGATGGCGTACAATTTTGCCAAAGTACTGTTAAACTAAAGGTTTTTGGAAGTACAACCAAGGCCATTTGTGTTGTATAGTGTTCAAATGTATAATTCAGGTGAAATGAAACAAAAGCTTTAAAGGCAGCAGAAAAAAAGAAGAAAAAACCCCACTGAATAATAAGAAGTGTACCGCCATTGATGCAGCGCCTTTTACACCACCTTATTACCTCCGCCACTGAAGGTGAAGGAGGTGACGTTTTCACCCCTTTTATGTCTGTCTGTTTGTTTGTTTGTGTATTTGAATTCTTTAAAGTGATTCTTCATCATTGAGAGACAGGGCCAAAAATGATATATAGCACGAGATATTAAAAAGTTGGGGACGGATTCAGACGAAACTTGGTGGACATGTTGGGAGAGTGATAAGGATGAATTGAATTAACACCAAGGGGTTGACTCAGCCTGTCATCCTTCTGAGGTCGGCGAAATGAGTACCACTGTAGCAGCCAAAAGGCTGCACACGAAGGGAAGGGGTATTGATGGATTTATTAAAATCTGGTATTGGTGTGGTGTAGGCATGATGGGCCGAATGGCCTCCTCCTGTGCATAATTTCCTTGTAATCCTCGTCATCAGGCATTACATGGTGGAGGTATGTGCTCTACCGAGTGCGCTTCTTGTTTAGCACGTTACATCAGTTCTTTGCACCTGTTGTTTGTGTCCTTTGTGACGTTCCTAAAAACAGAAAGTTTCCTGTTTGAAACGATTTTCAATTTTGTTTGACTGCCAGGCAGGCAGACAGACAGAAGCAATTGCTTTACCGCACTCAGGACGTGATGCCGTACAATTTTCCATATTTAGAGCAATACTGCGAAACTGCAGGTTCGTGTTCCGATTCATGTTGTACAATGTTCAAAATATAGAATTAAATTGAAATCAAATACTTTCTCATTCATCGACTGACATCTGTGGACAGACAGAGCGAACCGATGGCTTAATCTCATTTTGTGCTACTCGCGTGGGGTAATTAATGCAGCTTGAGTTGACCTGAGAAGAGGTCATGCCACGAATAAATGAATGAATCCTTTGGAGCAAAAGACACCTTGGCATGGCATTGTCAGTGCAGTTACATACATTTTGGTGAAATCAACAGGAGGTTGAATGAGGTATGCTAACTAACGTGGGAAGCAGTGAGAAGCTGATGG
>NC_140968.1:12066773-12271773 GCF_056783735.1 Eptatretus burgeri
TTGTTGTGGATTCTCGCCGGCCGGTGTGTGAACGACCGCGTTTAACCAAGAGCGGCCGCTTCGCCCACCAAACGGCTAATCCAGTCGTGGCTTTCCGGATCAACACCGGAAACCAGCCACGGGTGTGTTTTTAAGCACACCACAGCCGAGTCAATATTCTACCCGCGCGCGACAGCGTCAATCGCCGAATTGTCGATATACCTAATTAATCGCGTGGGCAGACTACCGAGAGACTGTACCTCAACGGGGCCGCTTGGAAACAAGCCGTTTAAGCAGCTCGCTTCGTTTTGGGATAACCGAGCGGGGTATTTATCGCAGGAAAATCATGAAAACAGATGACAGCACAAGAGGAGCAGAACGAAGTGTGTGTGTGTGTGTGTGTGTGTGTGTGTGTGTGTGTGTGTGTGTGTGTGTGTGTGTGTGTGTGTGTGTGTATATATATATATATATATATATATATATGTATATGTATATGTATATATATATATATATATATATATATATATATATATATATATATATATATATATATATATGTATATGTATATATATATATATATATATATATATATATATATATATATATATATATATATATATATATATATATATATATATATATATATATATATATATGTATATATATATATATATATATATATATATATATATATGTATATATATATATATATATATATATATATATATATATATATATATATATATATATATATATATATATATGTATATATATATATATATATATATATGTATATATATATATATATATATATATATATATATATATATATATATATATATATATATATATATATATATATATATATGTATATATATATATATATATATATATATATATATATATATATATATATATATATATATATATATATATATATATATATATATATATATATATATATATATATATATATATATATATATATATATATATATATATATATATATATATATATACATATTGTTGCGGATTCGCGCCCGCCGGCGTGCGAACGGCCACGTAACTCGAATCGCGGCACGTCGCCCACCGGACGGACAATCCAGTCGTGACCCTCTCGGACTAACGCCGGGAACTAGTCACGGGTGGACCTTTCGGTCTCACCGCGATCTGCCAATCGGCCCCCGCGTGGGATAGGGTTGCTCGCCAAATTCGACCTACCTAAGTACCCACACGGAGGGTAGACCGGGCGATCGCACCTCGCCGCAGGTCGACTTCGGACACGGGCCACTTAAAGCGACCCGTTCCGTACTCTCGGGATAACCGAGCGGTGTTATTCGTCGGCCTCGACGGTTCGATTAATTATCGGGCGTTTTAGCCCACGACCAACCCTTTACGTGAAGCAAGATGGAGATTCAATAGAGGAAAAGACGAAGCGAAGCGGGAAAACAGTTCAACAATAAGCACATTTATTTCGCGATGAACGGAAAGCACACATATACAATTACACCAAAAGCAAATGTAATAGAAGAAGAAACACAATATTACACAAAAAGCAAATGTAACAATGCAGATCTATTACCGACTACGCGAGCACTCAGCAACACTTATACAATTTTACTTCACAGACGGCGCCGACAACACATATTCCCAAAGCAAAAGAAAAGAGAACCACCCTCCAGGATGAGGGGCGCCTAGGGCCGAGACCGTGTCGGGCCTACCGTCTGATGATGAGACGCAGAGCGGCGGTGGCGCCTCAACTCCGCGGGCCTCGCGGACAATGTCTGGTAGGGGGTGGGAAGGGGGCCCCCTTTGTCGCACTATCTCAGCGCGGGGGGAAACAGGAGGGGGTTGCTGATGCTCGGGGGAAGGAGGATATCACCCTGTCTCGGGTCCCGCGGCGAGCGTCTCCTCCTCCACCTCGGTCGCGTTGCTGGCCTCTCCCTGTGCAGCTCCCGGCACCGACGCGAGCACCCCCTCGTCCGCCTTCGCCGCCGTCACCTCTCCACAGCTCCGTCTACTCGCCCTCTCCGTCTCCTCTCTTGGCTCGTCCCAACTCTTCACTCTTGACTTCTCCCACTTCTTTCCAGCTCCACCGACGACTCTCTTGAACTCCGCACAACTCTCCCCTACTGACGAACGCAGCCGTTTATATAAGCCCCGTGGCTTCGCTCTTTCACCCTTGACCCTCTGCCTCCGACCCTTCACCTCTCTAACTGGCTCCCCATTGGCCCGAGGAAAAGTGGGCGTGAATGCTTTTTGATCCATGAATTTGCATATAGCGACCGCCCTCCAACGCCCTGGAGGCGGGGCCAAATCGCCCCTCGCTCACCGATTGGACGGAACAAAAGTGGGCGTGAGTCGTTTTTGATCCGTTTTTCTTCGGAAAGTCTGTGATGTCTCTGAATACGCTGCTCGGTGCGCGCCCTGCACGAGTCTAGTATCGGTGCCCACAAGTGGCGCGAGAATGGTGGGGATGCGATGGTGGCGAGTTGTGACGGTAAAGGTCATGGCGGTTGTGGTGAAGCGGCGTTGTGGTTGGTGGTTGTTGTGAAGCGGCGTTGTGGTTGGTGGTTGTTGTTGTGAAGCGGCGTTGTGGTTGGTGGTTGTTGTTGTGAAGCGGCGTTGTGGTTGTTGTTGTGAAGCGGGGTTGTGGTTGGTGGTTGTTGTGTGATGGCTGTTGAGACGTGGTTGGTGGTGGTAATAATGGCGGCTGGTCCAAAATAAAGATAGTAAAAGAAAAACGGCTATCCTGAAGAGTCGCAGCCCGAGTGAATGACATTTATTCCCTCGAGACAACGGGTTTGGGCCTAACTACACATACTTACAGAGATATCTCACCTAAGGGACCTGAATGGTGGTTTGTGAATTTCGTCAACCACAACACTACCCCCTCACCTTTTTACAGACTCGTCCCGAGTCGTCAAATTTTCGTGTGCCATCATGTGTAGTTTTCCCCTAATACATTTTACCTACGGATCCCTGAGTGCGACATTCATGGTATTCGTGTCCCCAAAATAAATAACCTGAGGGCTGAGTAACTACCTAAACAAACTCACTCACACGGACGACTTAAATAAAATTGCCGGCGCTAAGACAAACATGCCGGGGGCGCACTCATATTTACAGTACATCTTAACCTTAACTTACAAATTTTACACTAAACCATGGCCCAGAATCAATGGACTCTGCAAAAAGAAAGCAGTAAGCAGGGAGCCAGGCTGCTCGCATGCAGTCTCTGACTCAACAATGCAGGTGACAGGGAACGTGGCCGGCTGCTCACACGCAGTCCAAGGCCTTCCCTTTTGAACTGAACTCAGTGAACCACAACGGTGCATGGGCTGCACAAACGCAGTCTCCGTGCCAGCTCAAGTGGCACACGCAATGAACACAACGAATGGATGCTGAACACAAACACGGTGCACGGGCCGCCACTGCAGGCCCGTGTTGTAGCTGCCAACAGGGCAGTTCTCGCAGCTTGCAAATTGTTGCCTTGATCCTGGCGCACATGGCAATGAACAGGGGGGGCAAAGCAAAAATTGAACGGGGGCTGGTGAGCAGGGGCAGTGGGCATGGCATGGCAAAGGCAGCAGGCAAACACAGCCCGCAGAAGAAGGCCGCTGCAGGCAAACACAGCCGGCAGACGAACTGGCCGGCACTGGCCTTGCAGAAAACAGCTGCAGACGATCCGGCCGGCACAGGCCTTGCAGCACAGCAGCTGCAGACGATCCAGCCGGCACAGGCCTTGCAGCAAAACAACAGCTGCCGATGAAGTGGGCCGGCATTTGCCTTGCAGCAACGCAGCTAGCAGATGAAGCTGGCCAGCCTTTTCCGTTCAGTGGAGGTTGGTGGAGGGAGTGCGGTGGTGCTGGCCACTTGGAAGGCGGGCTCGGACCTACCTACCTGTCTCCCTCCCACCTATCGCCTTTGCCTGTCACGGTCTATACCCACTCCCTTAATTTGTCAAACCCCAATTTAGCCCCAACTTATTTTTGATTTTTACTTCCCCACTATAAATCGTCCCCTAACCCCCTTTATCGTCTTTGTTCGGCTAACCTATCCTGTCACCTAGCCTACTCCCAACCCCTACGTTCCCTTCCCGGAGGGGAATAAGGGAGAGCTAACGTCCTGTGTCGAGGTCCAACGAAGCCTCACAATGGCCTCCCCAGAGTTCAGCGATCTATAACCCAAGTGGGTTCAGCGGCCCACAACGAGAGCGAGGGGATGGATGGTGCGGAGGGGTACACTTCCTAATCTACCCTAACCATTAACTGTTAAACTACCCCGGGGCTTTCAACAAGCGCCTCTCGCTTAAACTATTGGTTCTAACAACCCAGATTCCCGTCGCCTGTGTTGGTGTCCTCACAATTTCGGGCCTCGCCCCCCAATTTTCTCTCCGTGCCCTCACACGGTCTCATGGCTGGGACACGTGGCTCCCTTTGGCAGGCACGACCCTCTGCCGAATCTCCCGCTATGGCACCCCCGGGCACTACACTGCCTCCGAGCCTACCAGCTCCCTAACACCGGGGAGTGCCCCCCATGGCACCTCCCCTGAAACGCACACGTGGCAGGCTGGCTTCCCAGGCCCCTTTCCGAGGGTCACCCGTGCCCACAACACTGCCCACGCGGCTCATGGCGCCCCAGGCCCCCGCACCAAGCAGGCGCACCCGTGCCCACTACGCTATCCCGGCCCCCCATGGGCCCTTGGCCTACCACGGCCGACTAGCCTGGTGCCCGGGGTACCCACTCAGCGATACTCACTTTTTGCAGCCACGCTCCCAGCCCGTCAACAGGTCTCCTGCACCCCTCCAAACGGGTTTCGAGCCTACACTCCCACCAACAACAAAACGACTTCCATATTTGTTAATTTAACTAACCCCCTAACTCACTCTACACTGACCCCGGGGTCCCTTGGGCGGGAGTCACTCCTCCCCCCAATCACTCATCGCACCATGCAGTCCCCATTCGCTCTATACACACAGACCCGCTGGCCTCACTCACTCACGCAGCACATGCTTCCACTTCACTCACCAACTCTTCAACACACACACCGCTGAACTCTGCCATCCTTCTAACTACCTCCCCTAACTAACTCGTGCTCCCACGTCGTCCCTTACACTATAGCACGTTCCTTTTAACACTACGTAGCTAAACTACGTCCCCTCTACACATTCACAGGTCTGTCACTGTCTCCAAATAAATCATTTTATTTCCCAACCTAAAGCTCATCTAAATCCCTCTAACTAATCCATTCCACGGGCCCCATGAGGACTTACCCCTGCCCGATGGAGCCGGTCTAGCTAAGCTAACCCTTCCCCCTAACTAGTTTCCATCCTGTGCCCAGGTCAAGGGGGTCTTCCACCCCTTGCCCAGGAATCCTGTGCACCCGAAAGTGAGGCTTACTGTTTTTTTTTTTTTTTTTTTTCATGCGCAGCACCAGCGCGGCAACTCGCGCACTTTGCACCTGCCCGTGACGTCATGCAGCTGCACGTGTACCTCGTCCCTCCCTGGACGGTACCATCCGGCAGAGATACCCCTCCTGCCGGATTCCAACCCCGCGTGCAGCCATGACGTCACCGTGCGCATAAAAAAAACACAAGCCCCACGTCTCGAGGGGTTCCCCACGCGAACACAAGTGCTTTGCCCGTTGGAGCTTAACACACACGATCGCGTGGAGAACCCGTCCGGTCCAAATCCGTAATCCTGCCTAAACTTTGTCCGTCCGCGGGATCGGCAAATCCACCGCTGGCGTTTCCGGACCGGGACTTCACTCTCGCAAGCGAGCACGTGGGGGCCTCGTGCGTTGCACAGCACGGACCTCGTGCTCGCGGCTGGGCGAACCCGGCACGGTCCCCGAAACAACTACAGCCGCTACTCGGCTTTCGTTCCTCTGTCGTCGTCGTCGCCATTCGACCCACACACACCTGCGTGTTACGACGCTCACACTCCATTCCATTACATTCACACCGGGAGACGCGGCTGCGTGCTCCCGCATGCCAACCGACATCTCCCTCACATACCGCTCTCTCACACACACGGTCTCCCTTGCATAAACCATACCACTCACACGTGGTGCTCCATTCACTCGCGGCCCCTCACTCACACACGCGGGGGCACTCAACCACGGTGCCTCATCCACACTGGCCGTTTCATCAACACACACGGCCTCTTCCACACACGGTGCCTCATCCACACACGGCGTGCTGGGAAGCACGTACTCTGGCACCATCGCCACCACACCACTCACACACGGGGTCGCTTCCACACACGGGGACGCACTCACACCTTGCACCACACACACAGGGACAACTACACTGGGGATTCGTGTCCCCACTAGGGTCTCCGGGGCCTCTATACCCCCCAAGCTCTCCGTGCACCCGTCCGCAGCACTCGTCCCCTCAACCTCGCAAAGCACGACCGAACTCACCTGGTCGTGACTCGCCTCAAGGGGGCATACTCCCTCCCCTCGTTCCTGGAGGAGGCTATCCCGCTGCTCGCACTGGGTCCCTACACGCTCCGCGAGCTCACCCTCATTGTCCTCCACTACCTCCGTGTGTGTGTGTGTGCGTCACTTACCCCGTCTTCATCGTGCAGTCTTCCCTCTATCGTTCCCATCTCCTGTGTCTCTGCCAACTCAGTCACCTCTTCACCCTTTACCTCCCTTGTCTCAACTATTATTATTTCCTTTGTCGTCACCTCGTGTCTCGTCTCACACGTTTTGGTCTCCCCATTTAATTTTTCCCTTTCGGTCATCGTCACGACCCTCGCCCAACATGCCCCCCGAATTATTTTTCACCCCCCTCCACCGCGGGCCTGTCAGCCGTTGCACCCCCTCCCAGCTCATTCGTTCCTTCACGTGGAGTCGCCATTTTGAGTTCCCTGCTAACGGCCTTCATGCCCGCCTGCAGGCATCGGCCCATGTTCTGCGTCTCACCCCGCAGCTTTTTCGTTTCTTCCTTCATTTGCTTGCTCATGCTTTTTATTTCGTTTATAAATTCATGCGCATTCGTTTCCATCTTTTGTGTATACGCATCCATCCTTTCGTTCATGCCTTTCATTTCGTTTTTCATGTCCGCCTTCATTTTTGCCAGCATGGTGAATAGCTGGGCCATGTCGGGTGCGCTTGGGTGAGCCGTTTCGGCAAGGGTCGGGGGGTTTTGGTGGAGAGGGGGAGGGGAGGTGTCATACACCGCGGCCGCTGCCGCACCCATTTCGGGCTCTGGGTTCAGTTGGGCGAGTTCGTTTTCCTGTGAAACCAACATTTCCTGCACGGGGATTTCATCCTGAGCCATGGATTCGACACATTCTACATCCATTTCTAATACCCCCGGCTCCCGCTCGCCTTGAGACGCCATCTTGCTTCTCTTAAAGGGTTAATTTAGCTCGCTCGTAATTTGGAGGGAATCGGGGGTCGCTTCTCTCACCCCTGGACCGATTCCCGTGAATTTAGCTGGAGACAGGAGAGCCCGTTTTCCCGTTCTCCGATACCAGTGCCGCGAGGAGGGCGATGGGTTTATATCGCACGACCTGACACCAGTGTTGCAGATTCGCGCCCGCCGGCGTGCTGACGGCCACGTAACTCGAATCGCGGCACGTCGCCCACCGGACGGACAATCCAGTCATGACCCTCTCGGACTAACGCCGGGAACTAGTCACGGGTGGACCTTTCGGTCTCACCGCGATCGTGCCAATCGGCCCCCGCGTGGGATAGGGTTGCTCGCCAAATTCGACCTACCTAAGTACCCACACGGAGGGGAGACCGGGCGATCGCACCTCGCCGCAGGTCGACTTCGGACACGGGCCACTTTAAGCGACCCGTTCCGTACTATCGGGATAACCGAGCGGTGTTATTCGTCGGCCTCGACGGTTCGATTAATTATCGGGCGTTTTAGCCCACGACCAGCCCTTTACGTGAAGCAAGATGGAGATTCAATAGAGGAAAAGACGAAGCGAAGCGGGAAAACAGTTCAACAATAAGCACATTTATTTCGCGATGAACGGAAAGCACACATATACAATTACACCAAAAGCAAATGTAATAGAAGAAGAAACACAATATTACACAAAAAGCAAATGCAACAATGCAGATCTATTACCGACTACGCGAGCACTCGGCAACACATACAATTTTACTTCACAGACGGCGCCGACAACACATATTCCCAAAGCAAAAGAAAAGTGAACCACCCTCCAGGATGAGGGGGGCCTGGGGCCGAGACCGTGTCGGGCCTACCGTCTGATGATGAGATGCAGAGCGGCGGTGGCGCCTCAACTCCGCGGGCCTCGCGGACAGTGTCTGGTAGGGGGTGGGAAAGGGGCCCCCTTTGTCGCACTATCTCAGCGCGGGGGGAAACAGGAGGGGGTTGCTGATGCTCGGGGGAAGGAGGATATCACCCTGTCTTGGGTCCCGCGGCGAGCGTCTCCTCCTCCACCTCGGTCGCGTTGCTGGCCTATCCCTGTGCAGCTCCCGGCACCGACGCGAGCACCCCCTCGTCCGCCTTCGCCACCGTCACCTCTCCACAGCTCCGTCTACTCGCCCTCTCCGTCTCCTCTCTTGGCTCGTCCCAACTCTTCACTCTTGACTTCTCCCACTTCTTTCCAGCTCCACCGACGACTCTCTTGAACTCCGCACAACTCTCCCCTACTGACGAACGCAGCCGTTTATATAAGCCCCGTGGCTTCGCTCTTTCACCCTTGACCCTCTGCCTCCGACCCTTCACCTCTCTAACTGGCTCCCCATTGGCCCGAGGAAAAGTGGGCGTGAATGCTTTTTGATCCATGAATTTGCATATAGCGACCGCCCTCCAACGCCCTGGAGGCGGGGCCAAATCGCTCCTCGCTCACCGATTGGACGGAACAAAAGTGGGCGTGAGTCGTTTTTGATCCGTTTTTCTTCGGAAAGTCTGTGATGTCTCTGAATACGCTGCTCGGTGCGCGCCCTGCACGAGTCCAGTATCGGTGCCCACAAGTGGCGCGAGAATGGTGGGGATGCGATGGTGGCGAGTTGTGACGGTAAAGGTCGTGGCGGTTGTGGTGAAGCGGCGTTGTGGTTGGTGGTTGTTGTTGTGAAGCGGCGTTGTGGTTGGTGGTTGTTGTGAAGCGGCGTTGTGGTTGGTGGTTGTTGTTGTGAAGCGGCGTTGTGGTTGTTGTTGTGAAGTGGCGTTGTGGTTGGTGGTTGTTGTGTGATGGCTGTTGAGACGTGGTTGGTGGTGGTAATAATGGCGGCTGGTCCAAAATAAAGATAGTAAAAGAAAAACGGCTATCCTGAAGAGTCGCAGCCCGAGTGAATGACATTTATTCCCTCTAGACAACGGGTTTGGGCCTAACTACACATATACTTACAGAGATATCTCACCTAAGGAACCTGAATGGTGGTTTGTGAATTTCGTCAACCACAACAATATGTGGTTATGTATATATATATATATATATATATGTATATGTATATATATATATATATATATATATATATATATATATATATATATATATATATATGTATATATATATATATATATATATATATATATATATATATATATGTATATATATATATATATGTATATATATATATATGTATATATATATTATATGTATATATATATTATATGTATATATATATATTATATGTATATATATATATATATGTATATATATATATATATATATATATATATATGTATATATATATATTATATATATATATGTATATATATATATATGTATATATATATATATATTATATATATATATATATATATTATATATAGATATATATAGCTAAACTGTTGAGCAAGCCAGAGTTTGACTGAGCTGGTATACTGTAGGTATTCTGTGCTTCTCTAACTCTCGTGTATACACTTTTGATGCGTATTAAAAGCTCTTCTCTACGACGATTGGTGGAGACATTGCTTGATTTCAATCAGCCGTGCAAACCTGATCTCGACATTTTGGCATAGTTGGCGAGGGGTAAAAGCAGAGCAAAGGAGGGGAACTTCTTTCTTGGTGAGACAAAAAGAGGACAGAAGCCGGCCGACTTAAAGATAAGGTAAGAACTGCCTCTTTTTCTCGCACCGGGACATACAGGTTCGCTACTCTTTGTAATCTGTCCTTATCTTAAAATAACGGAAAGAGGGAGCTTTTATACACATCAAAAGAGGGGTACCCCGGGAGATTTTAGAGTCCGGAGGGGAGGTTGAGGGAAGACGCTGCAAGGCTGACCTGAGAAACCTCTGCAGGACAGGGTCTGAAGGGGAGATTGCAGGGAACAACCCTGGGAGGGTGACTTGAGACATCTCCGAGGGACAAGGGTTTTGTGGGAGATTAAGGGCATGGAAGGTGTGCAAGGGAGTGTGAGGGTTCGTGGAAAGGTGTGACAGACACCCGACCCAGCCCAAGAACACCCCGGGCGGAAATACTGACCAGCCCGAGGATACCTTAGGAAGGATCAAGGAAAATGGGAAATAAAACGTCGAAGCTAAAATTGAATAATAATGCCCCACCCACGAATACCGTGACAGAAATGATGTATAGTATGGGAAGTATGGAGTTAAGTCATGTACGCAATTGGCATTATGGCATAAATGGACAAAGGAAGACCCATGCCCATGACCGAGATGGGGCTCTTTAAGCTGATCTTTAAGCTTTAAGCTGATTTGTATAGCAGCTGATCAATGTATGGACCGAGCGGAAGAACGAGAAAATGCAAAGGCAAAAATTAAAGACGAAGTGTTGCAGATGGTGTTGCTGGACAAAGTAACAGACGAAAGAAAGAATAAGGATTCGAGAAAGTGGGGATTGGAGGAAGATGATGCAGATTCGGAAGAAGAAGCGGCCAGGAAATGGGGACGGCGAATGAGAGGTCCACAAAGACCCCCACCAGCAGCACAGGATGGACAGCCCAAGAAATGGAGTGGAAAAAAACAAAGGCTGGATGCGAACACCACCACAGACCCGCTCGAGGACTGCAGCAAGACAAGAGCAGGAACAACCAAGTGCACCACAAGGATGTTTCCAGTGCGGACAACTGGGACATTGGAAAAGGCATTGTCCCCAAAGAGGACGATTGGATGTCCAGCAGGAGGGAGGATCGAGACAACCGCAAAATCGTAAGTCCTATTGACAGACCGCGGGTGGACCCGTGTTACAAGGGGCAATGTTGACATTAACACCAAAAGAGGAGCCGACCTACTCTTTAGATATTTCAGGTAAGACACTTTCTTTTCGAGTTGACATGGGAGCCACCTATTCTACTATAGCAGCCAAACAGCTGGCACAGGTTGAAAAATCCAATGCGGAAGTCCAAGTAGTGGGGTTGGGCGGTAGCATACAAACATTAAAGACAACAACGCAATTACCAGTAAGATGTGGACCCTTACAGGAAAAACATGCATTTCTTCTCACAACCACTACACCTGTTGAATCCGTTAGGCAGAAATTTGTTGTGTAAGTTGGGATGTAAAAGAGCATGTACGAAAAAAGGAGTTTTTGTGGATATTCCCCAGGATAAAGCACATTCAGCAATGATGATATTAATGACACCGCACCCAGTTGTCTATTGGTGGAGGCTGCAAAGACAGCCGATTAATGAGGCTTTGATATGTTTAAAGGAAATCTTAGCCGAAAGTGAGGAAATGCAAATGTGGCTAGACAATGCACAAGTAATGACACACATATACTATGGCCCTCCACATTGTACAATCAATTATGATGCGAATGGAGATGATGTTGAATTTGTGGAGAAAATTGCTCCGTGCTTGGGAACATACAATGATCTTTTGATTTGCCGTTTGATGATTGGTAAGGAAGGTGTTGCAATGGAGGTAAAGCTCACAGAACACCAAAGGCAAATGAAAAGTACCCGCCGGGAGTAACTTCGCATGTGACAATAACCACAGCAAAAGATTATCACCCGAAGGATTTGGGCTTTATGGTTTATCGCCTGCAGGGGCAGTAGCGACCTGCACAACAACGATGCTGCATTGGCAGGTGCACAAGCTAGCGAACGATGAAGGGTGGATTTGCGATTTTGAGGAACAGGTGTTTTTGGGATTGATTGAAGAGGTTAATCTACCACCTAAGTGTGAGAGGGTGATGGAAACGGTAAATGAAGGAGGAAACGTAGAAGGTTTGATAGAAAGAGTTCCACAAGAACTGTGGACCCGACATGACAATGATGTGGGCCGTATCATTGGGGCAACGCCCCAAGTGGTTAAACTCAAACCGGGAATGCCTTGGCCGAATGTGCGCCAATACCCCCTTCGAAAGGAGGCGGAGGCGGGAATAAGGCCCGTAATTGAGTCTTTGAAGGAGCAAGGTATAATTGTAGAAACTTCAAGTCCATGTAATACGCCTATACTGCCAGTGAAAAAGCCACAGAAAAAGAAATGGAGATTTGTCCAGGACTTACGGGAAGTAAATGAGGTGATTCAAGATGTCCACCCAGTGGTACCAAGTGCAGAGGGGTTGATGACGTCTATACCTGCAAGTTCCAACCATTTTACTGTAATCGATTTATGTTCTGCATATTTTTCCATACCCATTGATAAAAAAAAATCCCAGTTTTTATTTGCCTTCACGTATAAAGGCCGTCAATACACATGGACTGTCTTGTCTCAGGGGTTCGCGGATAGTCCGACATTATTTTCGCGTACCTTATATAAGGACTTAGAAGATGTTGTCTTCAAGGGTAAATCAGTGCTGCTACGATATGTGGATGATTTGCTCATTTGCTCCCCAAACAAAGCAGTGTGTGAAACAAATACGCTGCAGCTGCTCCAGGCAAGTAAAGGCCACAAGGTGAATAAAGATAAGTTGCAATTAGTGCAGGAGAGGGTTAAGTATTTGGGACACCACATTTCACACGGAAAGAGGGAATTGGATAAGGGGAGGATAACTTCAATTGCGGAAGTGCTCCGCCCTCGCACAAAGAAAGAGATGATGCGAATCCTCGGTATGGCAACCTACTGTAGACAGTGGGTTGTCGATTATGCAATCCTGACTAAGGAGCTGTATGTTATGGTGGGCAAAAACCAGCCCAATGTAATCGAGTGGACTGAGAAGATGGGGAAATATTTTACCTAATTAAAAACGGCCCTCTCGACGGCTCCAGCGTTGGGGCTGCCAGATTATGAGAAACCATTCTTCCTTTATTCTCACGAAACTAGAGGATTTGCGCAGGCTGTGCTGACACAATCTCACGGTGACCGCCAGTGACCAATTGCATATTTCAGCCGAAGGCTGGACCCGGTCGAACGTGGCTTACCCCTCTGTTTGCAAGCAGTGGCCGCAGCCAGCTATGCAGTTAAGCGCACGGCAGAGATTGTAATGGGTCACCCCCTCACGCTAAGGGTACCTCACTGCGTTGCGGCTTTATTAACCCAAAAGCAGACACAACATTTAACCAACACACGCCTGATGCAGTATGAGACGACTCTCCTACTACACCAGCCGAATTTACAGATTGAGAGATGTAATGTTCTTAATCCTGCTTCCTTGCTGCCAACGGAAGACGATGACGATGCTCACGACTGCACAGAGGCAATACAAGAAGTATCCACCGTGTGCCCGGATCTCAAGGATCAACCCTTGGAACACCCGGACCTCACCTTGTTCATCGATGGTTCGGCCTATCGAGGCCAAGACGGCTCGGGGCATGCAGGATACGCCGTGTGCACCCATAGTGAAGTTATTGAAGCGAGACGCCTGCCTGCACATTTTTCTGCCCAGCAGGCGGAGCTGTGTGCCCTGATAAGGGCATGTGAACTATCTGCCAACATCACGGTAAATATATACACTGATTCTAATTATGCTTTTGGTGTAGTACATGACAAAGGTAGAATATGGAAAATGCGAGGATTTCTCACCTCTGCAGGAACACCCATAAAGAATGGTGATTTAGTTTCTGAGCTGTTAAAGAGCATCTCAGCACCAGCTGACGTCGCGGTAATTAAATGCCGCGCACACCAGAAACTGACTACGGATATAGACAAAGGAAATGACAAGGTGGATAAAACTGCAAAAGAGGCGGCTAGTCTACCTATTTCTTTGGTAATGCCAGCACGACTACCGAAGAAACAAATTAAGCTGCATCAGTATAGCTTGCCAGATATTATTGCAATTCAAGCTGCAGCATCGCTGGATGATCGTGACAAATGGCAAGCTGCAGGAGGGACAATGGATGCAGACGGACTATGGTGTAATAGGGGAAAGGTCATAGCACCTACTGATATCCTACCATGGCTTGCACGCATGGCCCATTTAAATGGGCATGTGTGCAAGAGGGGGACTGTAAGACAGGTGCAAGAATCCTGGTATGCACCAGGAATTGGGAGAATAGCAGAAGGGGTTTGTAAGAGCTGTCAGGTATGTCAACAGCATAACCAACAGAAAGAGGGAAAAACAAGAGTGCTGGGAGCTCACCCAGCCCCTTGGGGACCGTTCACGTACCTACAGATAGACTTTATAAAAATGCCTCCATCATGCGGTTTCAGCAATGTTTTGGTAGTGGTAGACATTTTTACTAAGTGGGAAGAGGCGTACCCATGTGCAAAGGCTGATGCTGCTACCGTGGTAAAGCACCTGTTAAAAAGCTTTTTCTGCCGATTTGGCATTCCTCATAAAGTGTCTCACGATCAAGGAGGACACTTTACGGGGGAAGTGACACGGGCAGCGTGTAAAGCACTGGGAATTAAACAAACATTTAATTGTGTTTATCACCCAGAGTCAGCAGGTGCTGTGGAACGGCAAAACGGAATACTGAAGAACAAATTGGCTAAAATAACAACGGAGACGGGGTTAAAATGGCCAGAGGCATTACCCTTGGCACTAATGAGCATGTGATCGACAGGAAAGCGGAAAACAGGGTTATCCCCTCACGAAATACTAATGGGACGGCCGAAGCGGGTGCCTGTGACTGCCCCCACAAACATGAATAAGCTGGATATTGCAATGATGGACGAGAACTTGCTGACATTTTGTAAACAGCTTTGCAGGATCGCAAAGATGATACACACAAGGGTAAAAGAGGACCTACCCGAACCAGTGGAAAAGCCATACCACACCTTCCAGCCGGGAGACTACGTGCTGATAAAACACTTCACGAGGAAAACAGCCTTGGAACCTCGGTGGAAAGGACCATTTCAGGTACTGCTGACTACTCCGACTGCAGTAAAGTGCGAGGGTAAGACGGCTTGGATACATGCCACACATTGTAAACTGGCAATACCAGCAGAGACAGGGACAACATGAACAACACCTATCTTACCATGACCGTAATTTTTTGCGCACTTGGATGCACGTGGGTATTTTACAATACGAGCTGCATGCGTGATAATGAAGGAAAAACTGATGATGAGAGAACTATGATTAGGGAAAAAGGGAATAAAAGATTAGATCAGGTAGGCTCAAGGGGTGGTAAAAGAAAGAGACGAGAAATAACCCTACATAAAGAATTGACTGATCATCCGCTGAACACACTTACCTGGCATTATCTCGACAGTACGCTCGGGCAGTGAATAAAAAGAAATGTTGGGTATGTTCGCACCTTTCACACTCCTCAAAACACTGATTACCCTTGTTTGCAGTTCCACTCCAGGGGGAGGACATGTGTGGGTACATAGTCCGTAGACTGGATAGACAAGTTTTAACTAAAGTAGAGAAGGCATCAGTGGAAGGTAGAATAGCGGAAATAAAAAGTAATTGGGAGAAGGGGGGTTATAATTGCACGAACTATGAGCATTGGTATGACCCTAAGTACAGAACGATTAAGCAAAAAGCCGTGGGACAGGGCCCGATGAGAGTGGCAAGAGTAACGAACTATGATGGATTGAAGGAGGGGGAGGGATTAGAAAAGTACCCCCCACATTTTCAGCTCATGCAGAAACAAATTGGATTGATTTGCCTAGTTAGAAGACAGGGAAGGGGGGGACCCCACTTAGGAGAATCAACATGCCGGTACTATGCTAGACATGGTAATGAGACGGTGACCATAAAAGGGCGAATTAATGGGACAACCATACCTGTAAAAATCGAAGCAAATAACCTCGTTGAACCTCAGGCACCCCTGAATGGTACATATTTTGTGTGCGGATACAAGGCATACTCATGGCTACCAGTGGGATGGAGGGGATCATGTTATTTGGGATTTGTACTACCCAGGATTCGGATCACTGACCAATCACCCTTTATACCACAGGTCAGATCGAAAAGAGCTATTTCAGAAGTTGAGAGGTTTTTCATGATTGCAGTCCCCTTTTATGGAGTGGGTAAAAGTGCAAGGGAAATTATCAATTTGGCAGCATCATTGGAGAAGGTTGCTAACACCACTAGCGAAGGATTTCACAAAACAAGTGCCAAGCTGGTAGCTATACGGACAACCGTTATGCAAAACTGCATCGCTCTGGATATGCTTTTAGCAGAAAAAGGAGGGACGTGTGCGGTCATAGGTGTGGAATGCTGCACATACATTCCAGATAATTCAGAAGAAATTGATAATTTGGCTGAAAAAATTAAAGCTGAAGGTGCAAAATATGATTTTAACAAGGGATGGTCAATGGGATCTTGGTTGAAGGGAATATTGGGGAGTTGGGGAGCCTGGATAATCCATTGGTTGTTGATAGGGCTCATGATCTTCATAGCAGTGATTGTTGTCATCACTTGTATTAAAAATCTAATCAGGGAGTGCATGAGACGATGTTCTTCCACGGCAAAGAAAACAACAAAAACGGAGACGGTCCTGGGGAAGCCTGCTGTGATTGCTGTGGTCAAGCCGCAGTCAACACCTCCGCCATCTCTACCCTACCCGATAATTCACTCTTCTTTCTCTCCCCAACCCATAGAACCTGAAATGTACTGTGAACTTAATGGGACTGTTGACCCACTGCTCAAACTCACATTGGATGAGTGTCTCGAATTGCTTGCACCAATGAAGGGGATGGAAAGAAATATTATCTAAACATTGCCTTGTTGGAAAATATTGGGTTTTTTTAAACTTTCTTTTTTTTTACTCTGGCTTGCAGTTATAAAAATTGTATTTTTCCTGTAGTTCATAAAGAACAATAGATAGCAAAAAAAAAAATTCCGACGTTCATAATGAACCCCAGTTAGTTAAAAATATATGTATCTTTTTCGTGTGTGAAATAATTTTTGTGCGAGTTGTTTTTGAAAAGTAATTTTGCTTCCTCATGACCTATATCTAAGTCATAATTGTTGAAATGTATCCACTATTCTACAGAGGGGTGGGGTATTGGTGGGCCGGTCAGGATGGTAGAGGGGGGCTTTTCTATGAGGTGAGAAGGTGCGGGCGGAGCTTTCATGACGTTATGGCCCACTTGGAGCTGATCATAAGGGTGTGCCACCTGTAGAAAAGACTCCTGTCTGCCATCTTGCCGATCCATGAATAGCCCATCTCTCAAAAATTATTGTGTAACTGTGGTGTTCCTTCTCCACTATGTTTCTAAGTAACAGAGGGGCAATTGTGGAGCTGTTGAACATCTCCCAACACTGAAAAACAGCCATTATTGGTGAAAATACTTTAAACGATTGAAAGTAACCTTTAAAAAGTATAAACAGGTGTTGTTTTCATTCTATTGATTCATCTTCAAAATGGAACATCTGGCTATCAGAATGAGAAGATAATATATATTGTGATAAAGATCTGCCTGTCACATTAACCAAAAACAGGTCTTCATGCAAATGAAAAGATCAATGTTTTGCCAGTCCGGGAGGGAACGCAGTGCTGGGGGAGAGTTTTGTTTCTGTTACCTCAAAGGAAAATGATTTCTGAGGATGGCTTTTCAAATAGAAACCTGATGAAATTGGGAAAATCATGAAAACAGATGACAGCACAAGAGGAGCAGAACGAAGTGTGTATGTGTGTGTGTGTGTGTGTGTGTGTGTGTGTGTGTGTGTATGTATGTATATATATATATATATATATATATATATATATATATATATATATATATATATATATCAAGCTAAACTGTTGAGCAAGCCAGAGTTTGACTGAGCTGGTATACTGTAGGTATTCTGTGCTTCTCTTACTCTCGTGTATACACTTTTGATGCGTATTAAAAGCTCTTCTCTACGACGATTGGTGTAGACATTGCTTGATTTCAATCAGCCGTGAAAACCTGATCTCGACATATGTATATACTGCATGTATGTGTGTACTGTATATATGTATGTACTGTATGTATGTGCTGTATGTATGTATTGTAAAGGATTCGGCGGTGGTGGAATTTGCACCCTACTCTTGACAGCCAAATGTTGAAGATTCGGCGTCACTTAACAGCGCCGCTGTCTCCGGGGTTATAACGCCAGCTGGCTCGGCACAGGCTGGGTGTGCGCTGCCGCTCGCCACAGGGCGAATCCCCCTTACCTGTGGCTAATATTTTAAACCACCGATTAGCCACTGTGGCTAATCCATGTTTTAGTGTTTTGTTTTTACCAGTTGTAGAGGAATTTTGGGTGATTTTAGCACAGAATTCAACCTTCGTTGAGACGGCCGAGACGGCCGCCATTTTGTATGTTTTGATTACAGGAATCACGCGTGATTTCGTACAAGCTTATATATACTAACTTTAGTAGTTTTAAACTAGTTTCTGGTTAAAAAAAAAAATAAAAAAAAAATCGACCGTAATTACACACGATTCTCGTCTCAAAATTTTATTTTAATTTTTTTGAAAAAATTTTTTTTTTCCCGGAATGATTCGGTGCTACATGCTTCGTTGGGTCAGTGGTTGCCAGGTGAGTTTTGACACAATCAGTAGTAGTACGAGTTTGTTTGGATGGGAGAGTTTGTTTGGATGAGTGAGTTTGATGGGTGACTTTGGTTGGTTGGATGAGTGAAGTTGATGGGTGAGATTGGTTGTATGAGTGAGTTTGATGTGTGAGATTGGTTGGATGAGCGAGTTTGATGTGTGAGATTGGTTGGATGAGCGAGTTGGATTGTTCAGATTGGTTGGATGAGAGTTTGATGTGTGAGATTGGTTGGATGAGTGAAGTTGTTGGGTGAGATTGGCTGGATGAGTGAGTTTGACTGGCATGAGGTTGGTCCAATCCTGGTCCACAACCACCCCCATCCCCCACTACCACCGACTCAAGGCACAACGACCATACCCCCCTCCCCCCCCCACACACACACACACACCATCACCACCACCATCCCTCACAATCACCACCTCCCCTGATGGTCGTTCATTCAACCAATCTCACATGTCAAACTCACTCATCCAACTAATCTGAACAATCCAACTCACTCATCCAACCAACCTCACCCATCAAACTCACACATCCGCCTTAAAATTAACTTATTATTTCATATTGCTAAAAAAAAAAACTTTTGAATAAAATATGTGGCTATTTCCTTTCTCCTGTGGCAAATCATTCTAAACCTGGATTAGCCACAGTGGCCAATTCCTTTTGAAAGCCAGAGCACACCCAGACAGGTCTCGGGTCACGCGCCTCGGATCGCGATACCAAAGTACACCTGGGCTTTACCAGTTGGGAAAATAGACCCCGGCCACAGACTGGGTTTGTCAGAGACCGAGCGAAGTCTGCCAGTCTGTGGCCCGTTTTGGTTTTATATACAAATCGAGCGGATTGTTCCTCAGCACGGCACGAATAAACTCAATGCGGCAACTTTCATACGAATCAGCCAGATTTCTTGGAGACACATCGGGGAAACACGACACAAGCAAAGCATTCACGACAATGTTATAATTAATCTATAACCCGCTCTTAACTAGGGAGCTGTGGATACGGGTTTTGAGGGGAACCTAAGCGAGATAAACCTTAGGCCTGGACGACATGCAGACAACATGCAGACAAGACACAGAGTACTTGGTGATGCCTCATGGACGAGGGGATAGTGTCAAAGGCACGAATGCGGCTCGTGTGAAGCCGATGTCAACGGATTTGAGTGCTCAAGCTCGAACACGCCGCGTGGCAAGATGGCGGCGTCATCCTTTTGTTGCACTGCTCATGCACCAGCCTCAGCGCGTTCAGCCCCCGTAAGGTCGACGGCACAAGAGCGAAAGATCCACAGTGTGCTCCAGCTGGCTTTTCACAAGGTCCAGCATACAAATCCAGGCCTGGCCTGCTCACCAGATTAGGCCAAATCGGGGTGTTGGGCTCCGCAGGCGAATCGACGCGATGGAAAAACGTGTCGAGCCGTGCCGGGAGCAAAGACAGTCAGAGGCTCCGTGGTTGGATTCAGGATGAACCTGGGGAAGACCTGCACACTGGGTCCCTCGCCGAGGAGGAACAGCCATCAAGTCACTCCTCATCAAGCAGATCGCAGACTCGACACTAGCAGCCTCTGTTCCAGCAGAAGGCAGACTGACATCCTGCAGTTCCTTCCTTGCCTTCCCGGCGCTCGCTCTTCTGGACACTCCCCCGGGGACCCGTGATTGGTCCATCGCTCGAGATTGCAGCTGCCCTCCACCAATCGGCTGCCGACACGTCTCGCCGACCAACACTCCAAAGCGCTGTATACTGCATGTATGTGTGTACTGTATGTATATACTGCATGTATGTGAGTACTGTATGTATGTATATACTGCATGTATGCGAGTACTGTATGTATGTATATACTGCATGTATATATGTATGTACTGTATGTATGTGTGTACTGTATGTATGTATATACTGTATGTATGTATGTATGTATGTATGTACTGCATGTATGTATGTATATACTGCATGTATGTATGTATATACTGCATGTATGTATGTATATACTGCATATATGTGTGTACTGTATGCATGTACTGTTTGTATGTATGCACTGTATGTATGTATGTATTGTTGTGGACCGGGGGTTGGTGGCGAGAATGACCACTAGGTGGGGAAAACTTGCGTCGTCTCCCACCAAACTCCCCTGAATTGTAGGCCGTCGCTTGGATAACTCTGCGAGCCGGCGGGTCGTTTAACCGACCAGGTCAGGTCAGGTATGGGAGCATGTGCCAGAACAGCGCGTTGCTGCGTCCACTTCCGCCGATACTCCAGGGGCCTCCGTCTGGCCTCCCCCCAGGCAGATGCCAGGCCCATCCCCATCTCCTTGAGATGCTGGTCAACCTGTTGCAACCACGAGGCACGTGGTCGACCCACTGGCTTCCTCCACTCACGAGACTCCCTCGCTGAGAGAATCTGGTGAGGAGGATCAGAGTCAAGAAAATGAGCCACATGTCCATGCAGCCGCAACTGACGCTCACGGACCATGCAGGTAACAAATCTCATCAGAGTCTCTCTCAGCAACCGCTCATTGGACACAAAATCCGACCAGCAATAGCCAAGGATTCTCTGAAGAGACCTGGTAGCAATGGAATTAAGTCTCCTGGTGAAGACTCGGACTTTCGTCCTCCCGCACAGGTAATCAAACAAATGTTTTATCCATTGGATCTGGAACCTGACATCTTGCAATTTGTTGAGATATAAAAGATTTGACAGATTATCTTGGGGGGGGGAGGGGGGGAGTGTGGGACAACATTCGGAATCGACACAGAGGGAAACTGATTGCTGAAGAGCTGAGTGCCAGGAAAGTACTGACTGGGTGGAAAACTCTCCTGCTGTTCCCTTTCTTTGCCTTCCATCTGCCTGCTCCATTCAATAAAATCCATGTCGTTTATTTTTGTGGGTTTCCTGCCTTGTTACGATTTAGCTTGTTCGTTTTCAGAAACCGCAGGTCGGGAAGTTGACGTCATTGCTTGTCCTTTCTATTTGTCTGTGATCTGTAAGAAGAGTTTTTGTGAAAATGAAAAAAGTATCAATTCCTTCCTGGGCCCCAAGCAAGTGATGCTCGACCATCTCATGGCATCACCCATATCTACCTGCTATCTTTTCTTCCCCCATTAACCTGATTTAACCCAACACCATTACTTGAAGGTCACTGTGTCTCTGTCTGTCTGTCTGTCTCACTCTTTAACTCTGTCTGTCTCTGCCTCTCTGCTGTCTCTCTCTTTCTCTCTGCTGTCTCTCTGCTGTCTCTCTCTTTCTCTCTGCTGTGTCTGTCTGTCTGTCTGTCTGTCTGTCTGTCTGTCTGTCTGTCTGTCTGTCTGTCTGTCTGTCTGTCTCTCTCTCTCTCTCTCTCTCTCTCTCTCTCTCTCTTTCTCTTTCTTTCTCTTTCTCTCTCTCTCTTTCTCTTTCTCTTTCTCTTTCTCTTTCTCTTTCTCTTTCTCTTTCTCTTTCTCTTTCTCTTGCTCTTTCTCTTTCTCTCTCTCTCTCTCTCTCTCTCTCCGTGTCTCTCTCCGTGTCTCTCTGTGTCTGTCTGTCTGTCCATCTGTCTGTCTGTCTGTCTGTCTGTCTCTCTCTCTCTCTCTCTCTCTCTCTCTCTCTCTCTCTCTCTCTCTCTCTCTCTCTCTCTCTCTCTCTCTCTCTCTCTCTCTCTCTCTCTCTCTCTCTCTCTCTCTCTCTCTCTCTCTCTCTCTCTCTCTCGCTGTCTGTCTGTCTGTCTGTGTGTGCATCTCTGTCTCTCTCCTCTCTCTCTGCCTGTCTGTGTGTGCATCTCTGTCTCTTGCTCTCTCTCTCTCTCTCCGTGTCTCTCTCCGTGTCTCTCTGTGTCTGTCTCTCTTTCCATCTGTTTGTCTGTGTGTGCATCTCTGTCTCTCTCCTCTCTCTCTGCCTATCTGTGTGTGCATCTCTGTCTCTTGCTCTCTCTCTCTCTCTCTCTCTCTCTCTCTCTCTCTCTCTCTCTCTCTCTCTCTCTCTCTCTCTCTCTCTCTCTCTCTCTCTCGCTGTCTGTCTGTCTGTCTGTGTGTGCATCTCTGTCTCTCTCTCTCTCTCTCTCTCTCTCTCTCTCTCTCTCTCTCTCTCTCTCTCTCTCTCTCTCTCTCTCTCTCTCTCTCTCTCTCTCTCTCTCTCTCTCTCTGTCTCTCTCTCTCCCCCTCTCTCTCCCCCTCTCTCTCCACCTCTCTCTCCACCTCTCTCTCCACCTCTCTCTCCACCTCTCTCTCCACCTCTCTCTCCACCTCTCTCTCCACCTCTCTTCCACCTCTCTTCCACCTCTCTTCCACCTCTCTTCCACCTCTCTTCCACCTCTCTTCCACCTCTCTTCCACCTCTCTTCCTCTCTCTCTCTCTCTCTCTCTCTCTCTCTCTCTCTCTCTCTCTCTCTCTCTCTCTCTCTCTCTCTCTCTCTCTCTCTCTCTCTCTCTCTCTCTCTGTCTCTCTCTCTCTCTCTCTTTCTCTCTCTGTCTCTCCCTCACTGTCTGTCTGTCTGTATGCGTCTCTGTCTCTCTCGTATTCCTGTTCATTCATTCCCTTGATTGTTCTGTATAACTGTGGCCCCACGATCAGAATGTTGCCACGTTGTCCTCCGTCTCGTCGCTCTTCTACGAGTCCAGATTTGTTTACGAAATAAGCGAACGTAAGGCAGGTGATAAAAAAAAACTACATTCTTTTTTGCTCTGCAGAAAGTGCAATAAACAGTGGAAAGGAAATGTACAATTCAATGTGATCTGTGAAACAGATAATTTCACTGCGGGTCAAGCAGTTGTGGCATGGAGAATTTAAATGCAAGGATTTATTTTCAGCTCAATTGGACAGAAACGTGCTCTCGCATGGACTGGACTACCCACAATATTTTTAGCCTTTCCAAGGCATCAGGAAAGTGTTGCAGCAGCAGGCATAAAATGTGGCTTGCAACCACGAAGACGGCTGGGCTCGTATTTATCCGCAGTGGAGTGGACAGCATGTCCTCAACAAAGGCACACTTCAATAAGTCAAATGTCCCATCTGTTTGCATCCACAAATGCACACACCTTTAAATTCTCATGCGGTCATTCCAATCAGTAATCAGTGGAGTGTGTAGTTGTCAATATTTTAAAAAAGGAAAAACTTTAAGTTTTTTTTTTTTTCTCCAAGTTCCTGCTGAACTTTTGTGTCAATTTAACTGTCTGCATTTCTGCTTTGGTAAACCTCTCCACACACCCGGTATTTTAACTACAAAAGTGAAACAGAGCGAGGCCCCACCCGTCCAGAGAAATCTGGATTTAAGGCACCAGAAACCTGCCTTGCACACCTGTGGCAGCTTTTAAAAATATATATATACCAAGTCGAGGCTCATGTAAAGAGCTAATACACACAGAACATATAACAAGGCAGGAGGCAAGAGGGGTGGGAGAGAGAATCACAGAACAGTGGAGAACAAAGAGAATCGGATATCTATGGCAGGCAGAGGGATGGGGTGGGGGTACACGGGGTAAACAAGATGGTACTACAGGGACTTTCAGGAAGGAAAACAGTGGAATTTGAAGGAGGTGGGATTGGGGTGGATTAACGGGGATAGAAAAGATCATGGTTTTGGAATGGGGGAAGAAAAGAGGTGGTGGTGAACAGCTGTTTTGAAGACCCGGAAGGAAGAGAGTGTGGGAGTTTGTTCCAGAGGTGAGAAAAAAAGAGGAATGAAAGAGTGAAGATGAGCAGTGATTCGTGATTTTGGTAGTTTTACCAGAAGGGGGTTGCTGGCGGACCTTGAGCGCCCGGCGGAAATGTAGGGGGGGACAAATCACAGACAGAGGGCAAGGGGGGCAAGGCCAGAGAGGAGACGGTTGAAGACAGAAAGACCACCAACCTGCCTGTGGTAAGAAAGTGAGAGACCCAAAGACTCAGCTTCATCACAAGAGATACCAATGATCCTAAAATCCTTGGTTTCCACAGCGTGAAGTTGGGAAAGGTGTGAGGCAGGAGCAGCACCCCAGAGGGGAGAGCAGTACTCCTTCAGGCTGTGGATCAAAGCTTTGTAAGTGGTTAGGAGCTCAGGTGGGCCGAGGAAGGACTTTGCACGAGGGAGGATTCCCAGTCGGCGACTGCCTTTGGAGGTCAGCTTGGAGATGTAGCTTTCCCAGGAAAGATCATGGCAGATTGTGAGACCCAGAAGCTTGAATGAAAGGACTTCCTCAAGTGGATTGTTGAGAAAGTCGATGGGGTGTGGGGAGGGAGGGTTCCAGACGGTCCTTTCAGAGAGACATGGAGAGAGAGTGAGATTTGTGAAGATTGAAAGACATGTTTCCACGTGTTGGACCAGTTTGTGATTTTATCCAGATCTGCAGAGTGAAGAGGCGGCTGCTTGCCAATCTGAGGGATGACAGATGGTACGGTAGAGGGTGGAGTCATCAGCAAAGAGATAAAGAGGATTCTCCAGAGAGTCAGAGAGATCATTGATGAAAACAAGAAAAAGAACAGGGCCCAGAACACTGCCTTGAGGAACTCCAGCCTGGACAGGAAGAGGGGATGAGAGAGCCATTAAGAGCCATGTGTTGACTGTGAAAGGAGAGGAAGTCCACGAGCCATGAGTGGAGATGGCCTTGGATCTGTTGGAAACAGGGGTCAGCATGAGAAGGTAGGCAGTCGGAGTCTGGTTCGGAGAGGCTAAATGAGACACTGCCCTTGTACTGACTTTACACCTCCCAATCCTCAGGAGTGCCACTGGCTGTGACTTACCCTCTGCACCAACCTCTTGGTCATCTCTGTATTGTACCATCCTCCTAACAGTGACGACTCCATCTATATCTCTCTCTCTCTCTCTCAGACAACACGGACAAAACCTGAACCACTCATCCCAACTGTGTCTTCCTCATATGTGGCGATTTCAATTGTCACCATGCAACTTAGCTGGGTGTTGGTACCTCTCTCACCAGCCACGGCACTTCAGTAAAGGATTTCTGTGACTCCATGGGACCGACTCAACATGTAAACTTTCCAACCCAGATTTCTCCCAATGGCAAATCTTCCCTTCTGGACTTGGTGACGACTAACTTTCCTGCAAATGTCTCCTGCTCTTCCTCTGCTCCAATTGGTTCGTTCATCCGATCATATGCTGGTGAAAGTCAACATCTCTATTTTCTCAGAGAGATGCCTCAATGCCGGCGAGCCTGGCATTCTCACTCAACACTCAAGCAGATTGGCAGGGATTGCAAGCAGCCATCTCTCTTCAGGACTGGTCTCCCATATCTACTGCCCCTGATGTTAACTCAGCCTGGGAATTATTCCACAGAAATCTCTATCTCTATCTCTATCTCTATCTCTATCTCTATCTCTATCTCTATCTCTATCTCTATCTCTATCTCTATCTCTATCTCTATCTCTATCTCTATCTCTCTCTCTCTCTCTCTCTCTCTCTCTCTCTCTCTCTCTCTCTCTCTCTCTCTCTCTCTCTCTCTCTCCCACCTCTCTCTCTCCCACCTCTCTCTCTCTCTCTCTCTCTCTCTCTCCCACCTCTCTCTCTTCCACCTCTCTCTCTTCCACCTCTCTCTCTTCCACCTCTCTCTCTTCCACCTCTCTCTCTTCCACCTCTCTCTCTTCCACCTCTCTCTCTTCCACCCCTCTCTCTTCCACCTCTCTCTCTTCCACCTCTCTCTCTTCCAACTCTCTCTCTTCCAGCTCTCTTCCACCTCTCTTCCACCTCTCTTCCACCTCTCTTCCACCTCTCTTCCACCTATCTTCCACCTATCTTCCCCCTCTCTCTCTCTCTCTCTCTCTCTCTCTCTCTCTCTCTCTCTCTCTCTCTCTCTCTCTCTCTCTCTCTCTCTCTCTCTCACACAGATTCATCCCGTCTCGTTCTCAATTATCCTTCCATTCTTCCATCCTTCCCAACCATGGTTCACCGAGTCCTGTGGTGAGGCAATTGCTCTGAAACAACTTGCCTTCTGTTCCTGGAAGGCTAATCCGACGGAAGGCAAGATCAGTGCATTCCAAAAAGTCCGCAACAAGTGTGTGTCCACTCTCAGGAGTTCCAGAAAGCATCTGTCCAACCTCAAGAATGAACTTTCAAACTTGTCTCCCTCCTCGACAACCTGGTGGTGCCTTATTAATTGCTCTGCTCATGAGAAGACTGAATGCCTCAACACTGTGTTTGCTTCTAAATCGTGTCCCCCAACCCCTCACTCTCGCTACCCATCCGTCCCTGTCGTACCCAAATGCTCCTGCACTCCGTGTCTTTTGCACCTGAGAAGGTAGAGAAGGTTCTTTCAACCCTTGACTCTGACTCTGCTATGGACCGGACGGATTCAGATCACGTGTCCTAAAAACCTGCTCTGCTGCTCTTGCACATCCTCTCTCTGCCCTTTTCACCCGATGATTTGTGCTCGGTCATCTTCTATCTGCTTGGGAATCAGCCAACATCACTGCGTTACACAACAAAGGGGGGGGGGGGGTAAATCGACCCCCTTAACTACAGACCAATCAGCATATTTCCAATCATCAGCAAGGTCGTGCAATCTATCACCATAGTTGATATGAAATCCTTCCTCTTCTCCAACAACCTCATGGATTGAGGCCCTCAATGTCAGACATGAGATCACGGGCATCTCTCTGGACACATCTTGTCCATTCAATGCAGTCTGGCATCCTGCCTTGCTCTCCAAACTCTTTGCCGATGGCATCCAGTCCTATTATAGACCTTCACCAATGATCTCTCTGACTCTCTAGAGTCTAGAGAATCCTCTTAATCTTTGTCAGGGATATGTACAAGCTCCTTCATGAGCTTTAGGTCTCAGGAAGGAGCTTGAACATATTGCTGACAGGTTGGTGGTCTCTCTGTCTTCTTGTGCCTCCTTTCTGGTCTTGCACTATCTGCTCTTTCCGTGCTTTGTCCCTCCCAGGTTTCTGCCAATTCCACACATGGATTATTATTAACTTCCTCCACTCTCGTAGCGGAATGAGGCTCACAACGGAATTCCTACATCTCCTCTGCCTGTCAAGGCTGGAGTTCCCCCAAGACAGTGTTCTGGGCCCAGTGCTTTTTCTGGTTTTCAATGATCTCTCCGACTCTCTGGAAAATCCTCTTTATCTATTTGCTGATGACAGAATCACAAGCTTTTCAAACACTTCAAATGTGTCTTTCAATCCTGAAAAATCCCACACTCTCACTATCCCTCTCTGAAAGGACCATCTGGAAACCCCCCCTCCCCCCTCCCACACCCCACCCTCCCCCTCCCATATAAATTCTTAACAATCCTCTTGAGGAAGTTCAGTCATTCTAAGTCGGGGGTCTCACTATCAGCCATGACCTTTCTTGGGCAAACCTCGTTTCAAAGTTGGCCTCCAAAGCCAGCCACCGACTGGACATCCTCCGTCGTACAAAGTCCTTCCTCGTTCCAATGTTACAGTTTTCCCTCCTTGGAGTTTTCTTCTGTATCCATCTCGTCCACTCAATGCATCCATCCTCTGCGTCCATCTTGACCAGCACATGCGTGCGTGTCTTGCGTCCTCTTTTTGTCTGTTACGTCCTGATCCGTTCAGTGTACTAGCTCTTCCACAAGCCTCGACGATGCACACACAAAAAAATAACACCTCTTCTGTTTCGCTGCTGCTAGTGGCTACATGACCTGCTCCAATGGGGGAGCAAGGTTAGAGCCCAATACAGAGGCACTCAGTGTGGAGCTGTTCTCCAATTATGGACAGCCATACCTCCTCGACTGCAGCACATCTCGGGCAAGATACGCTCCATGGACAGCTCCATGTTGTTGACTAACAGGATTCTGGCTTCTTCTTAAACGGGCACAATTATTCCCACGGTCTTGTGAGATTGGCCGAGGGGGGAGGCGGGAAAGCTTGGGCCAAGTCTTTCACGAACCAGTTGGCCAGCCCTGACGCTCAATTCAGGTTAGTGCTCGAATTTTGAATTTGGCCATAGCACCGGTGATGGCTCCCTACTCTTTGCATCAGATGCCAATGATCTTTAATGTCCAACAACTAATGCCGGCAGACAGGATCCCCATTTAAGGTCCATCCGAGGGACGGCGCACAAACATTGATGAATCACCCAGTCTAGACAGTCTATAGGCGAGTGTGGGTACCTCTCGGCCATCCTGCCAGACCAGGTTTCTGTCTCTCAAGGATGCATTTGTGCCATTTCCTGTCACTCCATCTTCTGAAGGTCCTATTACATGCATATCATTTAACTAGTCTTGGTAGTTCTGCCATACGGATCAGTTGGGCTGGATGTTTCATCCACAGATTTATCGGAGTAGCTACATCTTCCTTTTGATGTGCATGACATTTGGGACTACATCTTCTGAGTTCATGACCTTCTTGAAATCACTTCTGACAACATCTTCAGATCTCTTCCTTGGCTCTCCCCCCCAGACATGCTTGGGGTAGCCAGCTAAAGAGGATCCTCTTTGGAGTGCAGGATCACCCCAACGCCTGATCTCCTGTGATGTGATGGTCGGCAGCCACTGCTGTTTACAGCCAGCTAGGACAGTATGTGCACACCTGTTGTGTAAGGAGTTCAGTTTTGCTGGATGTTTCCTCAAAGAGGTCCAGCATTCAGATCCATAAAGAAGAAGTAATGCTTGGTCCACCTTCAGCTTGGTTGAAAAGCCTAGTGTTGGCTTAGTGGTTAGGTTAGGTTAGGTGGCTAGCTAAGGATCTTAGGGTCCTGAGTTCGAGCCCTGTTGGCTGCTGAATTAACACCAGGTTGGGTTGACTCAGCCTGTCATCCTTCTGAAAAATGAGTACCAGTGTACTGGTGGAGGGGCACAGCATCAGCAGCACAGCCTTGCTTCCAAGAAATGATAGCTCCCCTGGCAGCCAAGCTGCCATATGCAAGTGCAGAACAGCTTGGTTGGTGTTCTCAGGTCGTTATCTTGAAATACCGCTCCACTTGAGGCACAAGATCATTTTGTCCGCATCAGCACACATCCTGCCAGATGATTCCAGAATTGACCCAAGATATGAAAATTCACTTACAGTCTCAATTTCTGAATTACCCACGAATGAGACCATTAACCTCCTCCGCTACTTCCATACCAGTTACCATCAGCTTCGTCTATAGATGGAATGCAAACACATAGGCCAAAATGTCCTGCCACTCTCATGATCCCTTCCAGTCGTTGCTGGAAGATCATCATCATCATCTGCAATTTATGATACACACACAGAGAGACACACAAACACTTCTTGCACACACTTTCAACCTACTTCCCACCACCCTGCATGTAGTTGGTTGAGCAGTGTTGTCGGTCGGAAAGCTTAATTCAGGGCATCTTACAAGAAGGTGAAACCACGGAATTTTTACACACGTTGAAAGGACAACCATTTTTAACAAGATAAATAAATTAATTAAAGTTTCACCAAGATCCAAAGGTTGAGAAAATGAGCAGACTGACCCCAGAAGTGGAAAAAAAAAAGTGTCCTTTGTGTCCCTATTATCCTCCAAACCTCAGAGACTTCCTTTGCATCCTTAGAAATGGAACTTGACTCCTGTTTCAGGTTAATGCAAGCAAACAAGACAGCCAACTTCAAACAAAATAAATAAATAAATGTTTCACCAAGATCCAAAGGTTTATAAAATGAGCAGACTGACCCCAGAAGTGGAAAAAAAAGTGTCCTTTGTCTTATTATCCTCCAAACCTCAGTGACTTCCTTTGCATCCTTAGAAATGGAACTTGACTCCTGTTTCAGGTTAATGCAAGCAAACAAGACAGCCAACTTCAAACTCCACCTGCTTCAGCGCCATTAACATCTTACGCAACAAAGCGAGGGGTAGATTGAGAAACAGAAGATAATTATTGGCTTATAGGTCTTGTTATGGAGTGTAAGACTTGGCAATGAAGAGGTTAAAGATTCCAGGGTATTTCTGCATACGTATTATGTAGATATCCTCGACGTGGAAGTCATACCTCATCAGCACTCACAGGTTTGGAACAAAGTCAAAATGAAAGTAATATCTGCATCTTCATGGGCAAGGACAAAGATGCAGCACCAATGAGCAGATTGAAGAGCTATGTTTGTGGACCCTCCCACGGTCTTTATCCTCCGCTAACCTCAGTCGCTTCCTAACCTTCTTTCCCCTTCCTTCCATCATCTCCCCAATCTTCTTTTTCCTCCCTGACTGTTAACACCACAAATTTGTCAAATGTTCATGCACCTCCCAACGTGCATGTGTGGCGGTGCGTGTGATGTGCAAGATGATCCTCCTGGACCGTGCACGTGAACCTGAGAATGCGGAGCATTTGCACGTTCACTGATGTGTGGACACACTGAATAATGGAGGATTTTCCTTGACACTGGTCATGCGGTGCGGTGCGGTGAATGTGCCTAGACGCCCTCCTCTTGCATCGTGCGGTGCGACTCTTTGGTGGTGGTTGTGTCGTATTTGCTCTCCTGGTAGTGTGGTTATTGTCACTCGTGAGGTGGTGTACGTACCTCTGGAAGTGTAACACTGTACTGCAGGAAATGGAAGTGAGCTGCATTTATCATTTATAGACAAAGACAACAACCAATTGAAGTCAAGGTGAAATTGTGTATGACGTCACAATTCAAACCATCCGGTGAAATCGTGTATGACATCACAATGCAAACCATCCGGTGAAATCGTGTATGACATCACAATGCAAAAAACATCCAGTGAAATTGTGTATGACATCACAATGCAAACCATCTGGTGAAATCGTGTATGACATCACAATGCAAACCATCCGGTGAAATCGTGTATGACATCACAATGCAAACCATCCGATACGATATTAGTTTTACCACCACCTTTCTCGAACCACAAACTATAAAACGAAGGAAACACATTCATCTTGCACTTTAAAACGAGAAACCACTACTTGACAAGGACAGCTCGAGGCAGAGACTGATAAACACGTACAGCAGTTAGTTGTGTTGCGTACACCTGCACCGGGGACGTTTCATACCGGACAGACGTCAAAAGGAAGGTTTTTTTTAAAGGGTTTAATTGTCCAAGTGTGCACTCGGGTGATAATGGGGAAAACAATCCGAAAGAGGATTACGAGATGATCAGGACTTGCCCTTCGCATGACGGGTCTAAAATGGGCACTGAGAGGTTCCAAATGAAACCTTCTTTATTTAATTTACCGAGAGTGGAGGGAAGCCGCGGTGTGTTATGACGGGTACAGACAGGTACGATAATGGCAACTCGGGAGTGGCATGGGTCGGGATGACATAATCTTAGAACCAAGCTAAGGGTGCGAGGTACAAAAAGGAGTGAGGTTTGGAGGGTAGAACGGAGTGAGGTTCGGAGGGTGAAACGGAGCGAGGTTTGGCGGGTAGAACGGAGCGAGGTTCGGAGGGTGAAATGGAGCGAGGTTTGGAGGGTAGAACAGAGCGAGGTTCGGAGTGTATAACAAAGCGGGGTTCGGAGGGTGAAATGGAGCAAGGTTCGGAGGATAGAACGGAGCGAGGTTTGGAGTGTATAACAAAGCGGGGTTTGGAGGGTGAAATGGAGCGAGGTTCGGAGGATAGAACGGAGCGAGGTTCGGAAGGGGAAATGGTGCGAGGTTCGGAGGGTAGAACGGAGTGAGGTTCGGAGTGTATAACAAAGCGGGGTTTGGAGGGTGAAATGGAGCGAGGTTCGGAGGGTAGAACGGAGTGAGGTTCGGAGGGTAGAACGGAGCGAGGTTCGGAGGGTAGAACGGAGCGAGGTTCGGAGGGTATAACAAAGCGGGGTTTGGAGGGTGAAATGGAGCGAGGTTTGGAGTGTATAACAAAGCGGGGTTTGGAGGGTGAAATGGAGCGAGGTTCGGAGGGTAGAACGGAGTGAGGTTCGGAGTGTAGAACGGAGCGAGGTTCGGAGGGTATAACAAAGCGGGGTTTGGAGGGTGAAATGGAGCGAGGTTTGGAGGGTAGAACGGAGCGAGGTTCGGAGGGTAGAACGGAGCGAGGTTCGGAGGGTATAACAAAGCGGGGTTTGGAGGGTGAAATGGAGCGAGGTTCGGAGGGTAGAACGGAGCGAGGTTCGGAGGGTAGAACGGAGCGAGGTTCGGAGGGTAGAACGGAGCGAGGTTCGGAGGGTAGAACGGAGCGAGGTTTGGAGGGTAGAACGGAGCGAGGTTCGGAGTGTATAACAAAGCGAGGTTCGGAGGGTAGAACGGAGCGAGGTTCGGAGGGTAGAACGGAGCGAGGTTCGGAGGGTGAAACGGAGCGAGGTTCGAAGGGTAGAACGGAGCGAGGTTCGGAGGGTGAAACGGAGCGAGGTTCGGAGGGTAGAACGGAGCGAGGTTCGGAGTGTATAACAAAGCGAGGTTCGGAGTGTATAACAAAGCGAGGTTCGGAGGGTAGAACGGAGCGAGGTTCGGAGGGTAGAACGGAGCGAGGTTCGGAGGGTGAAATGGAGCGAGGTTCGGAGGGTAGAACGGAGCGAGGTTCGGAGGGTAGAACGGAGCGAGGTTCGGAGTGTATAACAAAGCGAGGTTCGGAGTGTATAACAAAGCGAGGTTCGGAGGGTAGAACGGAGCGAGGTTCGGAGGGTAGAACGGAGCGAGGTTCGGAGGGTGAAACGGAGCGAGGTTCGGAGGGTAGAACGGAGCGAGGTTCGGAGGGTAGAACGGAGCGAGGTTCGGAGGGTAGAACGGAGCGAGGTTCGGAGGGTAGAACGGAGCGAGGTTCGGAGGGTGAAACGGAGCGAGACTCAGAGAGAGAGAGAAAACGCGCTCGCTCATCGCCCCTCTTCCTCTCACGGCGGGAATCCCCCCACCACCCCCATAGCGAATCCCACCTTCTCCTGGGCGCGGGTGATGCGTTTCTTCGCGTTCTTGGCGAAAACCCCGGCGCTGCCCTTCCCAGCCGGGTCGGCCATGGCACACACAGCGGCGGCGCACCGGGCAGTGGCTCGGCGCACGCGCACGGACGATCCAAGCGCACGGGGGCGCGCGCGAGGACGTACGAGATGCGCGGATGATGCGTGCGTGCGTCTCGTACCCATCCCTTCTCAGCTCGAGTGCGTCCAGTTTCTCAAACATTGTAACAATAACAATTAATTATACAAACAGGTGAGTAAATATAAAATAGTATTTCATTAAAACGTTATTTTTCCTTCATATGACGTATTAGTGTTTAAAATCAGTGCGTTGATTTCATAATTATATAAATAACATAATTCACCGACATGTTCATCAACGGGATCGATAAATTACGGCGTGAAGTGTATACGTCATTATCCAAAACGTCACTCCACGCCAGGAGGTTGAAGAGGAATTGTTTCTTTTCGCAAGTTATTTTTTTTATCCCAACAAAATCCACCAAAACGTGATCGCAACGTCATGACGACCGATGCACAATCACGATCACACGCGGAATCAATCGTCTCCATGGCAACGGTTCCGTCTTCACGGACAATTCAATCACCCGATGGAGCCGTGCTCGGATGGGTTTCCCATGAGACGTGGTGCAAACGTCGTGACAATGCGGTGAGAGGTTTTTGTAAGGTGGCTGCTCGGAGAGAGTGAATGGAAATCCATATTACAACTCGTACTCGGACTCCAGATGTAAACTCAGGAGCTGTCCGTGGTTTGGCCACGCCCCCTAAATGACGATGCAAACTGCGGCTGATCGGCGTTGGCTCCGCCCACTCGGCGATGCACGTGGTGTGTTCCACTCTCGACGGCCGTCAGAATACAACCAGACCTGGAGGGTGCGCTCCGTTAACAAGCGGCTTGCCAAGCGGCTTGATTGATTCAAAGCGGTCCAGCTAGCAATCCGACGGAACGGAGCGCACGGCGTCGTTTAACAACATGGCAGTTTCCATGGAAACAGTGCTGTGCGGGCTGTCGTTTTTCAGTTTTCCTCGATCCTCTTGCCGAGCGGCTAGGCAAGCTGCTTGCAAAGCGGCTGATACGGAACGATTGACTCAGAAAGGTATCAAAGCCGCTTGATAATGGAACGTACCCCGGGCAGGTAAACAACTCAAAGCCGGTTGTCTTGCCTGGAAGCAAGTTATTTGGTGCATATTAAAGATCGAAATGCGTTTCGCAAGGTCATTGTGTGCCGGTACGTGAAAAATTAAATAAATGAAAATCAAATGTGTCGAACGAATCATGAACTCAAGGTGGACGTCATCACCGACGAAGGATGGAGGTGAATGGAAGCCTCGAAGCTTGGGTTCGAATCTTGGTCCAACTGGAAACAGCCATCATGGTGCTTCACAGGCAGGGCGAGGCACGGACGTGTGTGCCGTCCCTCGGATGGACGTTCAAACGGGACGTTCCGTGTGCCGGAATTCGTTGGTGGGCGTGAGAGATTCCACGGTGTCCTCCAGGAAGAGTAGGTGAGTTATCTCAGGCACGCTGAACAAGTTCCTGGACACTCGGTCGCGAATCCCGCGTCGGAACGGTGGATCGGTCCAGGACTGTAAGCTTTGTAACCCCGGATAGCCAAGGATTCTCCGAAGAGACCTGATACCGAAGGAATTAAGTCTCCATCTCAGATCCTCGGTCAGAGTCCAAGTCTCACATTCAGAGAGCAAGACTGGAAGCACCAAGGACCTGAAGACTCGGACTTTCGTCCTCCCGCACAGGTACCGGCAGCGCCACACCCCATGATCCGGTGAATCCATGACTCCCCAGGCCCGACCCAGACGTCAATTGACCTCTGACTCACAGCCAGCAGAGACATGAATATCACTGCCAAGGTAAGTGAATCTCTCTGTGACATCAACATCCTCACCACAAACAGACACAGACAGGACAGCAGCATCCAAGATGTCATTAAAGCCTGGATCTTAGTTTTGACCCAAGAAACCCGTAATCCCAGCGGCTCCGACTCCTCATTCAGCACCTCGAGGACCCCCAAAAGGATGTCTAAAGTCTCCGCAAATATGACTGCATCATCTGCGAAATCAAGGTCAGAGATCTTGACATTCCCAAACGATGCACCGCAACTTGATCTCTCCGACACCTTCCCGAGAATCCAGTCCATACAAGTGCTGAAAAGTGTGGGGGCAAGTACACACCCCTGACGAACTCCAATAACAACTGGAAATAAGTCAGAGATGGTACCACCACACTTCACAGCACTCTCAGTACCAGAGCAGAGTTCAGACATCAGATCGATCAGTTTTGGTGGCACCCCACGAAGACCAAGAATCCTCCAGAGGACATCCCGATTCACTGAATCGAACGCTTTACAGAGATCAACATAGGCTGCAAGCAGCCCCTGCCGAAACTCTCGTCTGCGTTCGGTGAGGACACGAAGTGCAAGGATACGGTCAATCGTTGACCTCTTTGGTGTAAAGCCTGACTGCTCTGGACGCTGGTGCTCAAGCAGATGGTGGCGAACCCTATCAAGAATTATCCGAGCAAAGACCTTGCCCGGTACTGAGAGCAGCGTCACCCCTCGGTAGTTGTTGCAGTCTTGGCGATCACCCTTCCCTTTCCAGAGAGGAACAACAAGGCCCCTCTTCCAGTCAGTTGGGATGATGCCTGTGTTCCAGGCAAAGCACAAAACTGCATGCAACGACACGAGTGCAGCATTTCCACCAGCCTTGAGAAGTTCAGCATGGATGCCACAGATCCCTGGAGCTTTACCCCGTTTCAACCGGTTTACCGCAGCCCATGTTTCCACAAGCGAAGGTGGACCACAGTTGATTCGAGGGTCAGCAACAGGGATCGTAACACCCTTGATGTCCAACTCGACAGTTGGGGGATCAGCCTGGTACAACCGCTCAAAGTAACCGGCCCAGCGGGCCTTCACTTCAGACTCCTCTGTTAAGAGCCTACCACTCTCTGCTCGAACTGCAGTGCTCCGAGGGATGGGCTTGGATGAACGTAATGCGCGAATTCCCCTGTAAGCGGGACGAGAATCCCTTGACCACAGGTGATGTTCTACCCCCTCACAAATTCCTCACACATAGGCCTCCTTGTCCACCCTCAGTGCACATACAGTTTTCTGAACAGCTCAGCTCTGCCATTCAGCCTGGCCCTGCGACTCCGGTCAATGGTATCCAGTGTCCCTTGAGAGACAAAATTCTTCTTTGCCCTGCGGTGAACTCCAAGGCATCCACCGGCAACAAGGACGGTGGTCTTGAAGGCGCTCCACAACTCTTCAGGACCTCCCAAAGCACCCAGACCTCCCAAATCTCCACTCAGCTTGTTGACAAACTCCACAGCTACCCTCTCATCCATGAGCTTGCCAACATCCAGCCTAGGCTGGGATGGTACCATTCTCCAGGATTTAAGGTGCAACCTCAGAGTTGCTACAACAAGCCGGTGGTCAGTATTGAGGAACTGAGCACTCCGGTAAGACCCTGCAGTTCTGGATCATCCTCCAGTGACCATCAATGAGGACATGGTCAATCTCCTTTGCCACACCGCCAGCGTTGGAATACCAAGTCCAGCGATGAGCTTGCGGGCGCTGAAACCATGAACCAGCCACCCTAAGTCCATGACTTCTTGCAAAGTCAAGGAACTTAGTGCTATTCTGGTTCATAGTTCCTGACCCATGGGGACCAACACACACCTCATAACCATCCCTATCAGTTCCAGTCGATGCATTGAAATCCCCCAAGACTAGAAGTGTATCTCGTCTGGGGCACTGATCAACCACAGACTCGAGTGTGGTGTGGAATGCATCCTTCACGGTGAGATCACTCACCTCATTCGGAGCATCGACAGAGACCAGGGAAATGACACCCAAGGAGTGACGAATCCTTCGTCTCATATTACGCTCGTTGACTGGTGTTACCTCAATTATCATTGGGGTCAGCTTATTGGACACGGCTACAGCAACTCATTGTAATGGTAACCATCAGAGCGACCAGACCAATAGTAGGTGTAACCACCCACAAGGATGTCACCACTATCCGGTCTCCGAACCTCAGAGAGAGCTGCAATCCCAATGTCCAAACGTTTGAGTTCAGATGATAACAGAGACAGGTGATCATCCTCTCTTAGGGATAGGACATTCCAGGCACCCACCCGAAGGGACCACCTCAGGTTAACCTAAGGAGACCGCCGTCTGGTGGACGACACCTCAGCACCACTCCGACACACACTACCGCAATCTGACCCAGGAATGCTACCCCGTGGTTTCCCTCCTATCATCAAAGATTGGGGGTCCCGAAGGCTTTGCCCCCAATCTCGTCATCCGGTGAGCTGCCCTGCGAAGGGAAGCTGCTCAGGAGGTACTCCCACGGAGTGGGTTTTCAGATTTCTTAGCGTTTTTTGTGTTTTGCGGAATGAAGGGTTTTATGGTGGTCGGAGTGCAAATCCTGCCACCAACCTCCTAATAAAAAGTAACCCAACTGCAGGAGGACGTCTGCAGACACAGTTGGGCACTATATATGGATGGCCGTCGGCTCAGTGCCGTATATAAAGAGAGTCTGGCCAACTGGCTCGGCAGGCGCCATATTGCATCCCAGCCAGCGTGATTCTGGCTATGCGGGAGCATACGCGCGGCGTGATATGAACGGGCATTTTCCTTCTTACACAAAAAGTAATGGGAGTTTCGACTTCAAATTTTGAGCTTTGCTCGAAAATAAGTCGCTCTACAAGATGGTGCATTCTGGATGCTGATAAACCCACCCAAAAATAACTGAGGTGGCGTAATACCGCAAGTCGCATACTGAGGACGGAATAATCTATTTCTTGACTGTACAAGATTTCTTGCCTGAATCTATGGAAACGTGTGTATCGCACGAACCACAGAGGCTAGAAATCTAGCGCAAAATTGACTAGTTCAGCAAAGCCAACCATAGTTCGGAGAGCACCTCAGGATGAATTAAAAGAAACATGACCCAGAATTACAGAGTACAAGATTCATAAAACGCCAAAACGAAAAAGTACGGTAGACGGCTATAACCGCTATAACAATAGCGGTTATAGCTGTCACCCGTCCATAAGGGGTTAAAAGTCAAAACCATCTTCGGTTCTTCTCCATATGACTTGACCCCTTCAGGACGGGAGGCGGCTATAACTGCCAGGCGGTTATGGCCGCCTCCCGTCCTGAAGGGGTTAATACGAACAACTGACACCAAGCTCAGTTCTACTTGATTTTTTTTTCACACACCCTCTCACGGGCTCCTGCTGCCGAGTTGACTGGCAGTACCAACTTTTGCCTGGCTGACACGGATCGAATTTTGCGCTTTGGAATAGATGTACAGACGCACAGTGAAAAACTCCGTCAGTAGCTTCGTTTTCAGATCGTGGCAGTCGGGAATATCAACTGAGAAAGCTGACAGACGACGGACAAGTTTTTCAACCAGGTTATACCCATTCAACTGGTCCTGCACCATCCTGAACTGCTTCTCTCCTTCTCTGAACAGCTTGAAAGCCTCGTCACTGCAATGAGTCAAAGCGCATTCGTTGTACTCCTTCAGTCTTGTTATCGCCTCACGACTGCCCTGCGAAAGAGACTTTCGGCGGTCCTCCTCGACTTCCAGGCAAGTGGTGCAATGTGTCCAGGATTTGGAGATGGAAGAGATACAGTAGCCAGCCAGGTAACACAAGCTGCTCTCTTGGGCTTTGCTGAGAGGATCAGGAGTCAGCTCTCCAATCAAATAGCTGAATGTGTCCTCGTCACATTCGTCTGGTGTCACCGGTTTCTCTTTCGGAGTGTCGAGGAAATCCACTTAAAATGACCGGTCATCCTCGAGATAATTACCGGACGCGGGACACTTCAGAAATTGCGCCACCGTTTTGAGCTTCAGAGCGTGTCGGAATTCCAGCGCGTTTGGGACAGGATTCTTGAATCGGACGCACCCAGACAGGTTCTCGAGGCAATCCTGCGTGAGTCTGGATGTGAGCACAAAGTGGTGTCCCCTGGCCAGCAGTTCTCTCTGAATGTCGAGCACAGACGAGGCCGATAATATGACGCCGGATTGCCACGGCTTCCACGATTTGCCACATTCTATCCCTCCGAATACCACCAGCATCTCTTCAAGGTGCCGGATCGCCTTCTCGTAAGCACACGTATTCGCTTTACTGGGCGGGGTGACGGGGTGACGGCTGGACATCAGGTCGAACCAGGTGTTCATAAAGTCCAAAAACCAGGCAGTCGTTAGCAACGCGTTCTCAAAACCTTCGTTTTCCACCAGCTCATGCAGCCCAGCACTGACCGACTTACTGAAAAAATTCAATGCCTTTCCCACTTTCATTTTGTCAAAATGGGCAGTGTTCGACACCATTTCCATGCCGAGATGGTATGGGGCGTCAGTTTCAGATCGTCATTGACCTGAAATGTCACCAGTTCCTTGATTGCCCCCAGGCTGACGACATTTGAAGGCAGATCATGCCTGGAGACGATATCAGCACCGAGCTTGAATTCGTTCACATTCACCAGACCTGCCTTGACATTCTTGATCAGGTGCGGTACGTCGTACATGAAGTGTAGGAACCTGCCGTCGGCGCATGGGTGGGGAAATTCGATTGACTGTCACTGCGTGCTTCGAATAACCAGTCCGATGTTCTTGAACATTGCTCGATTGTCACTACCCATGTCACATGTGACTGTGTTGACGTGCAGCCCAATGACATGAGCCTGCTGTACGATTTCAGTTACAAGTGGCTGGAAGTAGGCTCCGTTCACCAAATTGCCCGTAAAATGATAGGCAATTGTTTGCTTCCATCTGGAGGTGATGCGAGCCAGCCTGAATACGAGGGCATGAGTTGCAGCGCCACCATGTCCTGGCAAAGTTACATTTCCGCGCAAACTACTGGATGATCTTTTGAACTGCAATCCCACTTCAATTGTCATTTCATCCAGCGTTAGGCAGCACTCGCGCTCCGGTTCCTTCATGGTAGCAACCTTCAGCTGGAGGAAGTCGAACACTTTATAAAGAATACCAGGTTCCATCAGAATAACCTCCATCTTCCATGGTAACGAACGAAGCGATGGCAGCGGCTGGTGTTGCGACAACAGGACTTCGTAGTCGGTACTGCCACATGCAAAGCGGAGTTGCAGAGGCTTCTTGTAGGTTTCTGCTGACCACCGAGTACCCCTTGTGCTGAGACGAGACAGCTTGTTGATCTGATCGAGGTTGAAAACTTTCTGGACATTCGCCTTTCTGGACTTTCTGGACGAGCTCCCCGGCTTGTGTGCGTTTGTCCCACTGTGCCTCATGTAACCGCCACTTGAGAGAGACCACTTTCGCCTCCATTGCTGCGATCTTGGCGTCGTAGTCAGGACCCTGGTCGGTTTCAGCCGGCGTTACAGGGGCATTGGAGGCAAGGTCAACGAGTTGGACATCTTGGTTGTCGCCGTCATTCACAGGCATGTCTTGTTTTGCGTATGTGTGATCTGGGACGGGCTCCTTCTGCGGTGTCATCTCGTCATGGGGTCGTTTCCTCGGCTTCCTTTTCGTGACAGGCACAATATGCGGGAAGAGAGTCGGGACGGCATTGTGCTTGAGTGGTCTTGAACCATCAACCCTCCTGTTTTCATACTGACCGTCGTCGAAATACTTCTGAAAAAACAAAAAAACGGAAAATTGAAGTACGTGTTGACAGTCAGTTCAAAGTCAATGAAAGTTTTCCAAATACGATATTGAATTTTACAGGAAAACTACAAACACTATTTCTTAATCTAATATGGATAAAACCAATGTAAGAAAGTTACTTACAGCTAGTGGTGTGCATCGGATCGGATATATTGCAAATCTGGTGTTCACTACTTACGCCTTAATGAAATTTCGGCATCGGATTACGTCTCCTTCTTTCGGATTCCGAGTTGTTTCAGCTCTCCAATCTGATCCGATAGGCATTCATTCAATCTGACTTTAACCTAGATACTCCGATCCGACGTCGGATGGGAACTGCAAACTGCCACTACTTACCGCACACAGGTAGGCATTGTCGTGTGGAGTCCAGGTCTCCCTTTTCACATTTACGGCCCAACGGCGACGTCTTTCCGGGTCCCTGGGGGAAGCGGTGCATTTTCACGCCTTGCCTGGGACGCACAGAACACCCGGCTGCCACACAGCACACCATTGTGTCATCAAAAAAGTCAAACTCTGATGAGAAAACGTGAAAAGACAGCAAAAACTATTCTAATTTCGCTCCAAAATTCACTCGCGTTGAGTTGGGCTGCAACATGGCGCCAGCAACGCACATGACCGGGTATTGACCAATCAGAGCGCAGCATGATCAAGACAATAGTTGGCCAGACTCTTTATGTACGGCACCAGCTCAGCTCCTCTGCCCTTTGACAGGTTTTGTTTTTAATCCTGCTGGGTGTCCATATCCAAACACCCTCCTCACCAAAAAACCTGGTGGGGGAGACGGTTTAGTCGCCGACAACCCGACCATGGAACAGGTGAGTACAGGTTTACATGGTACCTGTAGCAAGTCACAGATCTAATCTGGTCTGACCTGACTTGTATTGGAGAGAGAGAGAGAGAGAGAGAGAGAGAGAGAGAGAGAGAGAGAGAGAGAGAGAGAGAGAGAGAGAGAGAGAGAGAGAGAGAGAGAGAGAGAGAGAGAGAGAGAGAGAGAGAGAGAGAGAGAGAGAGAGAGAGAGAGAGAGAGAGAGACAGAGACAGAGACAGAGACAGAGACAGAGACAGAGACAGAGACAGAGACAGAGACAGAGACAGAGACAGAGACAGAGACAGAGACAGAGACAGAGACAGAGACAGAGACAGAGACAGAGACAGAGACAGAGAGAGAGAGAGAGAGAGAGAGAGAGAGAGAGTAATGTAATGTCTACAGAGACCTTTATGTACCACATGCTCCTTTTAATGCACAGTACTGTACAGTACTGTGATATCTGATTCATGACAAGCACGTGCCCCCTCCCCCTAGAAATTCTGGTTGCACACCTGTGTCCATCTACTCAACCATCTTCTGGGACTGTGTGGGCATCACGTGTCTGGGGTCCCGAGTACCCTCCAAATGGGGAGTTCATGTGATGGCAATGAGCAGAATTAGCAAACAAATCTGCAAAATAAGCAGAAATGATCCACAAATTGGCAGAAGTCTGTTAGATCTCCCTGCACTGAAGTGATTTTTAGGATGGGGAGGGAAGTTGTTTTTGTGATTTCCATACCTTTCTGGAGGGGGAGGTAAGATGGAGCCCAGAACCAGTCGTGAACATTCCCATCATCGAGAGTTCATCTTGGACAATACCCACTGCAGGATTCTGCCAATGTGGCACTGGACCATGGAGGGAAGAACTTCAGATCAGAAAACGAATGTAAAATTCTTCCTTGTATGTAATTACTTCAATTGTCATCAAACCAGTTGGCTGGTTGTGGGTACCTCTCCTATCTGCCATGGCACTCCAGCAAAAGACTTCTGTAACTCATTGGGACTGACTCGATCTATTAACTTCCCGACCAGCATCTCAACCAAATGGTACTCCATCTCTTCTGGATCTGATTTTGACCAATTTCCCTGAAAATATCTGCTGTTCTTCCTCCACTCCATTCGGTTCATCTGACCACGGAGACATCTCTCTGGCTGTTATTAGAGAACAACCTCAGCTCCATCGAGTCTGGCACTTCACTCAGGCCGATTGGCATGGACTTCAAGCAGCCACCAAACTTCTTGACTGGTCTCCCATCTCTACTTCCTTCGACATCTACTCGTCCTGGGAATATTACACTTCGTTTCCTTTAAACCGTAAAGTTTTGGTCGAAAAATCAAATCCCTATGCTAATGGAAAACGATAGTTTTTAGTACAAATTTTTTCTTATGACCCCCCCAGGTCGAATGAGAATATATAAAATAAATGAGTAAACCCCCCCCCACAGCTCCCCTGAAAAAAACAGACTTTAAAATGGTGTAAATGTGGGATTTTGTTCTTCCCACACTGAAGCCTGAATGCTCATGGTGTTTCCCCGCTGGACGGCCAAGCTCAGTAGTTGCTCAAACCAGACCAGTTGCCTTATATCGCCAGTGGATGCAACTATCCTTCCACCGATATCACGAATGATGTTGGACGTAGATCGGCCATACAGTCCGGTCGTTTCAATGGCGATTGGTTCAGATAAATAAGTTTGGCTGAGGCCGGCATATTTATTACGTTTCAGAACTTCTGCATCGGTGGCAGCCACTCGAGCCGTTGAGGCTGTATTGTAAAGGTGCGATTTGAAGAAAGTGCTGACGCAAGGGCAATCCCAGGTTCGGCTTTTCCCATTCTTGGATGGGATGATGGTCAAGCCATGCAGGCGGGTGTTTTCGCCAAGGTCTACACCAAGGGGTTCCAGGACAGATGGTATCCCTGCCCCATAAAAAGGGCATGTTTGACCACGTCGTTTAAGGCCGAATGTCTAAACGAGCAACCGGCACTGAAACGGCATGACAGTCCATGGTGTCCAAGTGTATCCATCGTACTCCGTATCGACATTTATGCCGCTCACAGTCTGATGGTCCAACCCGTAAAGACTCGTGGTCAAGCTGTGTACCCAAAGAGGAAATGGGGACTGCGTGAAGCCACATCCCGTTTTCTTTCGTGGCTGCGGCCAAATGATGGGCTCTGGTGACCTGAGCCGCACTGTTCAACAGGATGACAAAAGACACTTGCCGTCTCAACGTCCCATGCTTCTTGGCAATACCAGGACAGGCTTTCGGGTTCGCAAACGCCGATATGGGCTGAACTCCATGACAACTCCACCGCTGCTCATGCCCCTGTTTGCGCCAAACCGCTTACGTGAGACAGATCGGCATCGACTAAGGGGCAGACTCCCAGCAATGAGGAAATGAAGACAGCGAGAGCGATATCAATAGCCCTCCTGAAACCCAGACCTCCCTGCTTAACTGGGGACCATGGCTTGCATCCAAGCAGAATCGTCAAAAGCAACATTGGAGATTTTACTCATGGTTTCGCAAACAGTGCGGTCAAAAGCTCCGAGCTGCGCACCTGGGAATTCTTTCAGAGAAACTTGCTCTCTCTCAAGCACAGATTTATCCCATTTTGTCTTCAGTTGTCCTCCCCTTCCTCCTGCCCATGGTTCACTGAAGCCTATGGTGAGGCTGTTGTTCTGAAACACCTTGCGTCCACCTTACGGAAGGCTAATCCTCCTGAAGGCAATCCCAGTTCCTTCCACAAAGCTCGTAACAAGTCTATCCTCAGGAGAACCAGAAAACAACATCTGTCCAATCTCAAGTCTGAACTCTCAAACCCATCTCCCTCCTCCAAATCCTGGTGGCATCAAGTTAAGTCTGTTTCTGGTGTATGTTCCCCCTCCATCCTCTCCCTTGCCTCAAGTGGCCGCACACCTGATAGCGCATGTGAAAAAGCTGAATGCCTAAACTCGGTGATCTTGTGTCCAAAACCCAACGCTTTCCGTTCCCACCTTCCCCAGTCGCACCCCACTGTTCCTGGACTCTGTGTCGTTTTCTTCTGACAAGGTGGAGAGCTTGCTGTCAAACCTCGACTCAGATTCTGCAACCGGTCCAGACATCTTCAGCCCTCATGACATAAAAACCTGCTCCTCTGCTCTTGCTCACCCTCTCTCTGTTCTATTTCATTTGCTCTCATTTGCTCAAGGTCATCTGCCATCTGCTTGGAAATCAGCAAACTTTACTGCCCTGCATAAAAAGGTGCAAAAACAGATCCCTTCCCCTATAGACCAATCAGCCTTCTCCCAATCATCAGCAAGGTTATGGAAACCATCATCGCTTCAGACATTAAATCCTTCCTCTTCTCCAATGGCTTGATTTCCGATCATTAATTTGGATTCAGACCAAGTCAGTCCACCCTGGATATGCTACTTCTGCTTTCCCAGCAATGGATGGAGGTCCTCATTGCCAGACATGAGATCAGATCCATATCCCTAGACACATCGCGTGTCTTCGATATGGTCTGGCACCCTTCCCTGCTCACCAAACTCTTGCTCTGGAATCCAAGGACATCCCCACTCATGGCTCGTGGACTTCCTCTCCCGTCGCAGTCAACGTGTGGCCGTAAATGGAGTTCTCTCATCCCCTCTTCCTGTCCAGGCCGGAGTTCCTCAACGCAGTGTTTTTTTTTCTGGTTTTCATCAATGATCTCAGATTCCCTGGAAAATACTTTCTTTGTGGATGACTCCACCGTCTGCCTTACCGTCTCTCATCCCTCTGATCGGCAGCAACCCCCTTCTGGTGAAACTGCCAAAATCAAGAATCACTGCTCAGCTTCACTTGTTCTTTTTTTTCCCACCTCAGGGCACAAACTCCCACATTCTCTTCAATCCCACTCTTCCCTCCAGGTCTTAAAAAAAAAAAAACAGCTGTTCACCACCATCTCATATTGCCCCCTATCCAAAATCTTGATCTTTTCTACCCCCGTTAACCCACCTCCTTCATATTCCCCGTTTTCCTTCTCGAAAGTCCCTGTAGCACCATCTTGTTTACCCCATGTACCCCACCCAATCGTCTCCCTTACACAGATATCCTATTGTCTTTGTTCCCCACCGTTTTGTGCTTTCCTCGTCTCCTACCTTGTTATACGTTTCTGTGTCTTAGCTCTTACACGAGCCTCGACTTGGAATCCAAAAAAAAATGTTCATTTATGTTCCAAGGGCAGAAATGATAGCCTCAAGGTACACGTACACAGACACAGACACAGACACGCACACACTCACACTGCTATGCTGTCTATCCTGAGTTTGAATCCCGACCCAGCTGTAAACTGTCATCCTGGTGTTTCACACGCAGGGTGATTCATGAACGTGTGCACTGTCCCTTAGAGGGAAGTTAAACTGAGGGGTGTCCCGTCTTCCGTCATGTGTTGGTAGACGTTAAAGATCCCACGGTATCCTTCGCGAAGAGTGGGCGAGCGATCGCTGGCACCATGAACAAATTCCAAATTGCTGCTCTTGCCCGCACAGGGCGTTGCATCAGCGGCACAGCCATGCCCTCAGCCAATGATGCTACCCCACAACCTTTTGCCACACATGGATGAAGAATAATAATTTATTTCCCATCATAAATGGAGCAGGTGTTCAAATTTACTTGGATTTATTTTGTTTATGGGAGGCCCCGTTTAACATGCCCATTAAGGGAGGGATGGACGCCGTGCCATCACGTCCATTGTAGGAGGGACTGGACGCCGTGCCATCACGTCCATTGTAGGAGGGACTGGACGCCGTGCCATCACGTCCATTGTAGGAGGGACTGGACGCCGTGCCATCACGTCCATTGTCGGAGGGGATGGACGCCGTGCCATCATGCTCATTATGGGATGGGATGGACGCCGTTCCATCATGCCCGTTGTGGGAGGGGATGGACGCCGTTCCATCATGCCTGTTGTGGGAGGGGATGGACGCTGTGCCATGTCATCGTGCCCATTGTAGGAGGGCATGGACGCCGTGCCATCACGCCCCTTGTGGGAGGGGATGGACGCCGTGCCATCATGCTCATTATGGGATGGGATGGACGCCGTTCCATCATGCCCGTTGTAGGAGGGGATGGACGCCGTTCCATCATGCCCGTTGTGGGAGGGGATGGACGCCGTGCCATCACTCCCATTGTGGGAGGGGATGGACACCGTGCCATCACTCCCATTGTGGGAGGGGATGGACGCCGTGCCATCATGCCCGTTGTGGGAGGGGATGGACGCCGTGCCATCACTCCCATTGTGGGAGGGGATGGACGCCGTGCAATCATGCCCATTATGGGAGGGATGGACGCCGTGCCACCATGCTAGTTGTGGGAGGGGATGGACGCCGTGCCATCATGCCCATTGTGGGAGGGGATGGACGCCGTGCTATCACGCCCATTGTGGGATGGGATGGACGCTGTGCCGTGCCATCACGCCCATTGTGGGATGGGATGGACGCTGTGCCGTGCCATCACGCCCATTGTGGGATGGGATGGACGCTGTGCCGTGCCATCACGCCCATTGTGGGATGGGATGGACGCTGTGCCGTGCCATCACGCCCATTGTGGGATGGGATGGACGCTGTGCCGTGCCATCACGCCCATTGTGGGATGGGATGGACGCTGTGCCGTGCCATCACGCCCATTGTGGGATGGGATGGACGCTGTGCCGTGCCATCACGCCCATTGTGGGATGGGATGGACGCTGTGCCGTGCCATCACGCCCATTGTGGGATGGGATGGATGCTGTGCCGTGCCATCACGCCCATTGTGGGATGGGATGGACGCTGTGCCGTGCCATCACGCCCATTGTGGGATGGGATGGACGCTGTGCCGTGCCATCACGCCCATTGTGGGATGGGATGGACGCTGTGCCGTGCCATCATGCCCATTGTGGGATGGGATGGACGCTGTGCCGTGCCATCACGCCCATTGTGGGATGGGATGGACGCTGTGCCGTGCCATCACGCCCATTGTGGGATGGAATGGACGCTGTGTTGTGCCATCACACCCATTGTGGGATGGGATGGACGCTGTGCCGTGCCATCACGCCCATTGTGGGAGGGGATGGACGCCGTGCCATCATGCCCATTGTGGGATGGGATGGACGCTGTGCCGTGCCATCACGCCCATTGTGGGATGGGATGGACGCTGTGCCGTGCCATCACGCCCATTGTGGGAGGGGATGGACGCTGTGCCGTGCCATCACGCCCATTGTGGGAGGGGATGGACGCTGTGCCGTGCCATCACGCCCATTGTGGGAGGGGATGGACGCCGTGCCGTGCCATCACGCCCATTGTGGGAGGGGATGGACGCCGTGCCATCATGCCCATTGTGGGATGGGATGGACACCGTGTCATCATGTTCAAACATCCATACTAAGGGAACATTACATATCCACATAACATGACAGTGTCACAAGTCACAGATGTGAGATTAGCATCATGAATGGATCCCTTTTCGTATCAATATCTGTTTTATAAAGTAAGAATGACACGAGCGTCAGATCCTAAAGGACGTAATATCATAATAAACTCCACTTTCCAAAGGCCTTCGTGACAATGGAGCTCTTTTGCATTGTATGGTTGTCTGTTCGTACATCTCCGAGTCATCGCAACTCCTTTGCAATCACTAAATAATCACTCGACTGTTCACTCGTTTTGCAAAATTATTTCTAACCACAAACCAGGACAAGTTACATTTTCCAGGTTTTGGTGGATCTTTGCAACGTTCGAGATAAAGAACATCAGATACCAAAATACTGCAGCACATTATTATTGCACCATCCGTCAAATGTGAATCCCTCTCATCAGATCAATAATTATTCTCCCGTGATCACCGATTAGAAATCTTCCATCATCAAGGACCAACGAATTAGTGATTTTTTAAAAAATTGTCATCACCAGAGGTTTACAAAGTAAGAGTACCGGGACGTTTACACCGCTCCAAACAATGGCACAAAACACATTTTGCCAATGATATTGATGCAACAAAGCATCAACTTTGAGATTTGAGCATCAACTCGTTGATCCAGCAGCCTTTCGGTTGAAACAAGAGCAATGACAACTCCCTGACTTGCTCATAATCAAATGGTTGGGCCAATCGGGGCGCAAGCCTGCGAGCTGATAATCGACAGCAATCTGAAAATATACAGGAAGATGAAAAAACAGAAATATGTTACCAGCAACTGATCTGGTAAACAACTCTCTTAAGTGTCAAGACTGTGATGTTTTCCCCAGTGGTGAGGGAAGGAGGGTGGAGAGAGGGGGGGGTGGAGGGGTACTAGTCTTAAATACACAAGATTAAAAAAAAAAAAAAAAAAAAAAAAAAAAAAAAACTTCATGGTGCGAAACTTGCACAACAATCGAAACAATCTCACATCTATCAGAACAAAAACCAACAGGTGTTTGATCGAACCCCATCACAGGCTGGTCCAACACAGGCTTGGTTTATTGTTATCACCCAACACATGGAGTGCACCACAAAGGAAAGCACTCGAAGGTCCACCATAATTGACCAACATTTTTATTGAAGAAAAGCAAGGTCAGGACGTCTTGACTCCCACAGCTCGAGTGCCGGGCCCACGGCGTCGGCCGCTGCAGATACTGCAGCTCTGTGGACAACACCACGTGGAACAGTCAAGTCGTGCCATTGGTCTTGGAAACAAATGTACATTACAACTTGCACATACTGATAGCAGTCAAAATGCTATGGAATGATGTCGTACATCTGCTAGTAACCAGCTATTCATTACTTACGCATCCTGGGGTTAAATTCAGAAAATTAAAATTGAGAGAAATGTGAAGGGACGATGAGAGGAGACACATATGAGGTTAAAGCAGATAGCAAGGAATGGGGAAAGTATGGGGCAAGGTTTGGACGGAGATAAGAGTAAGGGGAGCAACGAGAAGGGGCATGTACAGAGCCCAAGCTGAAGTACCTGGCGTTGCCCAGGAAATTCAATGAAAGATGTATCTAAATATTTCCTGCATCACAAATCGGGGAATGTTGAACTTATGGTTTCGTATCCCTTCTTTTAATTATTTTTATTTTTGAAATACCTGCACAACAAATCACTACAACCTCAACATACGATCTTCACACAACATATCACTCGATCGTTCCCAGGAAAAACCCAGGCAGTGTATAAGAACATACTCACTCGAGGCCTGATACGGAGGTGTTTTAACAAACTTGTGCAAAACAATCTTTTTGATAATCGGCGCACATGTATGCACTATGATAATTGAATTTGTGTTGTTGACAACAAATCATGATATACTGTTACGAATCTGGCAGCCATTTGCACACAAACAGACAGCAGTCCTCGCAGTTCAGTTATTTCGATAAGTATGTGTTTATAGTCAGGGTCCCGTCCTTCTGTGTAATGGGTTCATTTCATGTGTGCGCTGCAGGTTTCTTTTATAGTCAGGTTTTTTTTTTTTACATCTTCAATCAACCCTTCGTTCTTCACACCATCGCCCACGTGCAATGTGTCACGTACAGGGGTGAGGTTCCCTCCTCCCACCGGACCTCCTCCAATCAGGAGGCTCATCGCCTCAGCTCCGACTCTGCCCTTCGTCCAATCAGGAGGCTCATCGCCTCAGATCGGGACTCCATCCAGAAGGGTGGGAGTTGCCCCGCTGAGCGTGGGCCTGTCCAATGAGGGACGGCCGGCGAATCGCGTGACGCAACCGTCCAATCAGGAGGCGAGTGGCCAGGGGAAGAAATTCCTCGGACCTCGCAAGAGAGAGGAGTAGAGTGGTTGTCAAGGAGAGACTAGAGCAGTCATCGTGGCCATTGCTCTTGGTGTGCATCGTTAGAGTCGTCGGCGGTCATGGTCTGCGGTCTTTTGCAGGGCTCCTCGTGGTAGTGGTGGTCAAGCAGCCAGGATCATGGGCTCGGTGGATTCCGAGTCGTGGGTTTGAGTCCCACCGTGGTGGGTTGGAGTCTGGTGTGACCGCACGAGGTGGACAGGTACCCAGCCAGACCTTGACTCCCCAGCTGACCTATCCTCCTTGGCTGGAGGGTCCAATAAAGACCCGACGGGGTCCATTTCTTTTGGGTGTGTGTGTGTGTCCGAGGGCCCCGTCCTTAAGTAGAAATTGCTAAGTGTTTGTTTTTATATAAATTGCATTTCTCATATTTTAACTCTGATTTTTGTGCTCCCCTGTCCCATTATAAATAAACCCCCAATTGTTCAATGTACCAGCTCGTTGTCTGTCACTTTCTTTCATTGGTTTAGCATGGTGCGTATTGGGAATTAGGGAGGCCGTGTGCCATAATTGTTCATTTGGACCGACGGACTTTGGTAATTCTGCTCGGTTACACCAGACCGAGGTCGCTCGAGTGACCCGGTTCGACAGTCCGTTGAGGGTGTGACTTCCCCTATAACTTGATGACGTGGGTACTTAGGTATATTGAAATTTGGCTATTAACCCTACCCCACGCTGTCAGAGAATTGGCGAGCACGGTCCTCAAGTGACCGTGACCTTCGGAGTTGTCTGAAGGTTACGACCTGCAATTCCGGGTGTTCGGTGGGAGACGGCTCTACTGCTCCACTTGGCGGCCGTTCCTCGCCACCGACCCCCAGCCCACAACAATACAACCTCAACATATGATCCTTACTAAACATCTCACTTGATCACTCCCGGGAAAAAGACGCAGGAGGTGTATAAGCACAAGACCCGATTGATGCGTGAAGGCCAATTATCGGATTTTTTTTTTCCTCTCTTTTTTTTCTTTTTTCGAATCCAAACATACCCCTCGACCTTCTTCTGTATGAAAGAGCAGGCCACGCAAAGTTTGATTGCACTGATTCCTGCAGGGTCCAAATGCATAAATGAACAAACAAACAAACTTTCCTTATATATTCGATTCTGGAGTGGGAGTGAATGCTCCCATTTTAATGCATTTAATTTGACAGTTATTTGCGCAAAGTGTTGATGTTGAAGACAGTTAAATGCATGCATCCTTCTGTTGACAAATTCGGAAAAATGTCATCGGTCAGCTACCGAGAACAAGTCCCAAGCTCTCACTGTCCCTCCATAAGGATCGGCTGTTGAACCGATCAGCTTACTTCTCCAGTCAATCGCTGGACCTCCAAGGCCTCACTATCTGTCACAACCTGTCTTGAGTGGCCCAACTCTCCAAACTAGCCTCAAATTCATCCTCGTTAATAAAAATCATTAAAGAGCATGAATTTGACACTGAGATGATAGAACGTGTAGAATGATGCAGGAAGCGTGGCGATTACAGTAGCCTTTGGTGTCGATAGGTTGATGACCACGAAAAACCATCCCAATTCAGGCCATTTGCTGAGTTCCATGTGTACAATGCTATAATACTGCAATTATTAATCGTGAACTCCTTCATAGCTCATCTGAGGTCCTCCCTTGTGGAATTTCGAAAATTAAAATGCTCTTGGCTGCAATTCTTTTGCTATTTTAAGCCTGTGGTGACAGCCCACTGGGTGCTTAAACATCATGCTTACCTCCGATCATTGTGTTACACACGTGTGAGCACATAGCGCATAAGCAATTACGTCCGGCAATTGTAGAAAGCATGAGAGCAGAAACAAAAACAAACTAGAAAATGGAATTTTATGCGAATGCATCGATAGATATGCCTCTGCCCACAATGGATGTCAACCCACTGTTACGTTACATTTCAATTAAAGGTCCCTTGAGATAGAGAGAGATAGATAGATAGATAGATAGATAGATAGATAGATAGATAGATAGATAGATAAAGAGAAAGAGAAAGAGAAAGAGAAAGAGAAAGAGAAAGAGAAAGAGAAAGAGAAAGAGAAACAGAAAGAGAAAGAGAAAGAGAAAGAGAAAGAGAAAGAGGAGAGAGGAAGAGAAAGAGAAAGAGAAAGAGAAAGAGAAAGAGAAAGGAGAGAGAGAGAGAGAGAGAGAGAGAGAGAGAGAGAGAGAGAGAGAGAGAGAGGTGGAAGACAGATCAACATCAGATATGTCTAACTTGAGTTATGGTCTGCAAAATGATTTTCAAAGGGCACATGACCTTCGACCTGTTCAATGTAAAATTTAATCAGTTCATCTTTGCATTACAGCCCAAACGCGTACCAAGTATGGCTGGAATCTCGAGTGGTTTCATAAGTTATTACAGTAACACAGATTTTCAATTAAAAGGCACTTGACCATAGGCCATTGACCTTTTGAACCCAACATTTAAATCAGTTCATGTTCGTAACACAATCCATAGTTATTGCCACGTTTGGTCAAAATCCCTTAAGTGGTTCACCAAGTTATCCGGCAACGAAATCTGATACTGTGAGATAAAGGTCACATTAACTCTGACCCCAATAATCCAATTAGTTAATCTCTGTCAAAATACATCTTTGTTCCAAGGTTGGTACAAATTCCTTGATTGGTTCACAAATTATCAGTCACAGACAGATGCACGGATAAACCGAAAACATCGTGCCTCTGGCATCTTTGGCAATGGGGCATAAAATGAGACAGAGAGAGAGCGAGACACGGACAGACGGACAGAGGGAGGGAGGGAGGGAGGGAGGGAGGTAGAGAGAGGTAGAGAGAGGTAGAGAGAGGTAGAGAGAGGTAGAGAGAGGTAGAGAGAGGTAGAGAGAGGTAGAGAGAGGTAGAGAGAGGTAGAGAGAGGTAGAGAGAGGTAGAGAGAGGTAGAGAGAGAGAGAGAGAGAGAGAGAGAGAGAGAGAGAGAGAGAGAGAGAGAGAGAGAGAGAGAGAGAGAGAGAGAGAGAGAGAGAGATATAATAAATAGTATTTTCAGTTTTTTTATTTTTTAGATTTCGATGTTTCACAAGAGCAAGGTTAGAGGAGCTAAGCGGGGCAGAAGAGGAACAGCGGGGGTTCAGGGGAAAGTTGGTCATTACGAGGTCCAGGAGTGAGAGTACCACTTGCAGAGATATGGGAAGTTCACAGATCGGATCAGACCAATGAATTTGCAGAAGGATTTAGCGATTGTTCCAGGGATATCTCCCAACCAACTTGTGTGGTGCAAATTGAAAACACCATGGGAGAGGAGATAGCTGTGATTTCTGGTTACTTGTTGGTCCATGTTTGAAGAAAGATGTGTAAATGGAGATAAACGCTTTTGACGACATTGCAGAAATTTGAACATCGAGGGGATATCAGTATTTTGACTATAATTTGCCAAGTGCCATCTCATTTTAATCAGGACTGACACAGGCTGAGACTGGGACTAGCTAAAGTCTCTCCCCTGCCCAACGTAATAAAAATAGATTTCCGTGTTTCACTCCCATAAAAAAACTGGATCGACAATTAAAATCATTTTGCTTGAGCTCATGAAGCCGTCGACCACAGGATGAAATCCGACATACAGTGTTGATTTGTCAGTTCTCTTCTAATGTCCTTGTAATTCACGCAACTAAAGTACAATGATGTCTCCTAATGTCCTTGTCCTGTATATAAAAAAGTTCCACCATGAGCCTTCAGTCACTGTTGAAAAAAAAAAGCATCAGGTTATATACACTACCGGTCAAAAGTTTTAGAACACCCCCATTTTTCCAGTTTTTACTGAAATTTAAGCAGTTCAAGTCCAGTGAATAACCTGAAATGGTACAAAGCTAAGCGGTAAACTGCCAGAGGTTAAAAAAAAAAGTTTGGGTTACCAAAAACTGAAAAATAATGTAAATTTCAGAGTTGGTGAAAAAGGTCCTTTTTAGGGAACAAGTAATGGGTCAGCAACTGCAGCTGTTCTGCAGCAATGGAAGTAAATTAAACCTTGAAAGTTGATGCAAACAATTCCTACAGGTGTCCCCACTTTTTTGATTAGTTACAAACCCTCTGTCTGTATAAAAGCAGTGTTGGAACGTTGTTACACTCTGAAGCATTATTTGGACAATATTGCACTGCAGGAAGTAGTATATAGGCACTCCTCACTTAACGACCTACCTGTTTAACGACCGCGCAGACTTACAATCAGCTCTCCGACCAGTCGGTATTGTACGCTGTACGAGAACTTTGGTTGTGGAAACGGCAGCGCGGCGTCTCAGCGTCAAGCATCTCATCTCACATCACCCTTTCTCAGTCTCAGTCTCAGTCTCGTTCCTGCAGTCGGTCGGTATTCACTACACTAGCGTTCGCAATCTCCAAGACTACATATTTCGTCTATAAATTTGTACTTTATTGTGCACCCCATAGTGTAAGATGTCGGTGAAAAGGAAGAGCATGACTTCACCTGGAGGAAGCGCCAAGAAACAAAGGAAGGCTATCGATCTTGAGATGAAAATGAAGATCATAAACGACTATGAAGCTGGTAAGAAAGTTAAAGTGAGAGCATGAGACTTGGAGCTGGCACATTCGACCATTTTGTCGATCTTGAAGGATAAAGACAGAGTGAAAGAGGCAGTGAAATCATCAAGCTATTAGAGCTGATTTCCTCTATTCTGTTTCTTACAGTATACAGTACACTACTGTATAAGCATTTATAAATATATCCTCGCTTATTGACCAATTCGCTTAGTGACCTAGTCGTTGGAACGGAACTCGGTCGTTAAGTGAGGAGTGCCGGAGTCCTATAAAATTCCCATCCCCATAAAATACTCATCCGGATGGATATTTTATACATAAAATACTCATCCGGATGAATATTTAATGCATTAAATACTCATCCCCCCCCCCCATAAAATATTCATCCCCCCTAAAATTTATCAAAACTCTTTTTACATAATGCATTAAATACTCATCCCCCCCATAAAATATTCATCCCCCCTAAAATTTATCAAAACTCTTTTTACATAAATACAAACTTTATAGCATTATTACATCATGTTACCTGTAATACATAGTTCCTATATGTCTATCCAGGTAATTATAACACACAGGGTGTCATCTGTGTGGGGACTGTGACCCTGGGGGCTTATCAATACAGGTGAGAGATAGGTGACACTGCATGTTGACCAGCACACAGGTGTGGCTCAGCTTTACACAGGAAAATAAACAGCCTTATAATTAATGATAGTTTAAACAAAGCAATACACTGAAGTTTTAAAACTATTTAAATCTTAAGTTTTGATAATTCACAAAAGGTTATAATAATGCAACTGGCATTGGTACTCTGAATGCTGAATTTTGTAAAGTGTATTCTGAAAAGAAGCGTTATGTTTAAATTTTCTTGATATGACAGTTGATTTCTGACATTTTAATATATCGACCTCTTCCCCAACAAAAAAGAAGTAAATAAACACAGTTCAGTTATACAATTGGCGAAGGAACTTGATTTATACAGTACAGTATTTTAAGTGTTATTGGAAAAGAGAATGTTATTTTGTAATTTTCTTGATAATATAGTTGAGTTCTGACATTCCCCCCAACCCAACAAAAAATTATGACCAAAATCAGTTGTAGAATTTTATATGCCCATCATTTTAATGCAACTCATGGAACTATATGCTTACATATTTATATGTACATATAAATGTCAGGCTTTTAAAAAAATTGTTACATTCTCTTTGTCATTTTTTAATTGTGAAAGCAACTTTTCTGATATTTGTCTTTCCACAAATTCTAAATTCTAAAAACAACACCCTAATTATTTCACTACTAGCTGAAACCCCGTCACAGATGGATTCCGTTCATTCAACCACCCTCACCAGCTCACACACACTCGAGGGACATGGACTGGACAGGGTGTGCTTGCCCCCGCCTACTCATCCCCCACCCCTGCTCCATTCAATTTGCTTACCCCCGCCCAAAAATGTAATTACCCCGGCCCCGCCTCTTCACTCCCCGCCCCCCGTCTCTTCATCCCCCGCCCCCGCCTCTTCACTCCTCGCCCCCATCTCAACGAAAAGTGTTTATTCTGCTTCAGAGTTGAAAGTTGACTATTGCCACTATGTGCGATGCACTCTTACAGGTACGAAGTTTCTTTCAGTCCAGGTCACAGTACCGACAAAAACGTGACGCGACCGCTAGGAGGAGCACAAAATTAGTCCTTCAGTATTAATAAATAGAAGATAGATAGATAGATAGAAGATACAGTCGACGCCGCTTTATAAATCCACGGTTATAAAATCCAGCCGCTGATTGTGACCAAAATGAGTTGGAACGGAATTTTACATGGAGAAATCCGCCGGATAATAAATCCACCTGCTTGGCACGTGCGTGGTCTCAACCTAAGCTTGATGTAGTATGCGCTGCCGCAGAGTGGAAAAAAAACCCAACAACAACAGCAACTGGTGACGGACTTCGAATCCCACCGCCGCTCAAATCCCTCCGACCCCGAATCCCAATAGCCAAGGGAAGAAAGCGACGACGAACCCGAGCCGATGCCAACAGCGGCAGAGATGCGGACTGCACTCGCCAAATTGGACAGGGGACTGCAGCTCTCAGGTTTTGCCCATCCCGATTTCCGCCATGTGACGGATTCAATAAAGGAACATTTGCGCAATCCTTCCCTCCCAAGTAAGTGACCTTGGAGAGATTCTTTTGAACAATCCCCTTGTCACCGTTTGATAAATCAATGTTTTTGTAGCATAAAGCAGTGTTTAACGACATTCGCTTTTTGTCTTATCTATCCAGTATGTGGCTGAAAATAGGTTCTCCGCTTAATAAATCCAGCCTGTTAATAAATCCAAATGGCGTGGTCCCATGGTGGATTTATAAAGCGGCGTCCACTGTACAATGTTTCTTGTTACATTTTTTGTGTCCAATTCACATGCTGAGGTAGTCACCATGTGCAGAAGACGATTTTACATTGCAGACGCTATTTTCGAGGAGTGGAATTGGTAATTACACCTCTCAGCAGTAACATTCTGACGACGGACGTAATGGCGTCAGAGAATAACCGATGATGTCATGACGTCCTAACGCCTCTTAGCGGTGACGTCACACGTCGCCATGTAAACGAATGTAAAACGAAAAGTGTTTATTCTGCTTCAGAGTTGAAGTTTGACAATTGCTACTATGTGCGATGCACTCTTGCAGGTACCATGTTTCTTTCAGTCCAGGTCACAGTACCGAGAAAAACGTGACGCGACCGCTAGGAGGAGCACAAAATTGGTCCTTCAGTATTAATATATAGATTAATGAGCTCATTAAAGCTTGTGTACTAGACTAGACTTACCATGCCAGAAGTATGGTTTGTTGACAATTATTGATACAATTAACTGGATAACACCAAGTGAATGGGATGATGGTCACTGAATGGGAAGTGATGGAGACTTTGACAGATATGTTGTTTTTGTAACTAGAAGTTTATAATGTGGCTGGTCAGGTATACATGTACATATTACTTCGTCACTTGGACGTCACCATACATGCTTAATACAGCAACGGTGCAACATGGAAGTTGATTTTTTTGGTGAGATTGCAACCTTCTTGCAGAGTGACCCAAACAAAATACAATGGCCTAAAAGAGTACTGGTGAATAATATTTATTTTTAAAGGATAAGTTATGTAATTTATCCTAACCCAACTGCTGATTTGTACTAAAAAACAAACCTCTTTTATGTTTTAATTGATGTTTAAAATCATGTATTTTTTACCTAATGTTGATAGGATAATGTCAAACTATTTTTGATTGTTACAAAATGGTCAATCAATTTAAATTGACATATTAAAAAAAACTTTATATAGAAAAATAAGCCTTCCTCACAGTACAATGCAATAAGCTTCAATATTTCATTGATTTGGTAATCACATCTCATTTATTAATTTTCACACTGCAAAATAATTGTAAGTAAAATCTTTTCACATAAGAGAAGTACATAACATTTTAGGAATCTGCGATCAATTTTCAATTTATAGGATTAGCATAGATAGGTATACAGTATCAATTAGAAAGATATACTGAAAGGGTAGTTATACATTTTATGGGGGGTATAGATAGGCATTTTATGACTGCAATATAGGGTAAGAAATGTATTTAATGGCTTTACAGTATTGGTAGATGGTTATTTTCTGAGGGGTAGATGGTTATTTTATGGCCACAGTGAAGGGAAGATTGTTATTTTATGGAGCTAGATGGGTATTTTATGGCTACAATATAGGGTAGATGGTTATCTTATGGAGCTAGATGGGTATTTTATGGCTACAGTGTAGGGTAGATGGTTATTTTATGGAGGTAGATGAGTATTTTATGGGGGTATATGGGTATTTTATGGCTACAGTTAAGGGAAGATGAGTATTTTATGGGGGTAGATGGGTATTTTATAGGTACAGTATGGGGAAGATGGTTATTTTATGGGGGTAGATTATTATTTTATGGCCACAGTAGAGGGAAGATGGTTATTTTACGGGGGTAGACGGTTATTTTATTGCTACAGTATAGGGTAGATGGTTATTTTATGGAGGTAGATGAATATTTTATGGGGGTAGATGGGTATTTTATGGCTACAGTATAGAGTAGATGAGTATTTTATGGGGGGTAGATAGGTATTATATGGCTACAGTATAGGGTAGATGAGTATTTTATTATAACTTTTCAGTTTCTGATTCCTAATTCCATCATCATCATCATCATCATTATCATCACAACTCAGTTTCTTTTTCCCAATTCCATCATCGTCATCATCATTTTCGTCATCATCATCATCATAACAACTTGCATTCTTTTTCCTAATTCCATCATCGTCATCATCATTTTCATCATCATCATCATCATCGTCATAACTCGCATAACTCTTTCTTATTCCTAATTCCATCATCATCATCATCATCATCATCATCATAACAACTCGGTTTCTTATTCCTAATTCTATCATCAATATTATCATCATCATAACAACTGGAATTTCTTATGCCTCATTGTATCATCATCTTCAACATTATCATCATAGCAACTCTGTTTCTATTTCTAATTCCATAATCATCCTCACCATCATAGCAACTCGGTTTCTTATTCCTAATTCCATCATCAATATCATCATAACAACTGGGATTTCTTATTCCTCATTCTATCATCATCATCATCATCATCATCATCATCATCATCATCATAGCAACTCGGTTTGTTATTTCTAATTCCATAATCATCATCATCATCATAATAGCAACTCAGTTTCTTATTTCTAATTCCAAAATCATCATCATCATCATCATTATCATCACACAACACTTTTCATATTCATTGTCCTCAGTTAACATAAAATAACCAAGATTTTACCTTAATTTTTTTATTTCAGGAATGCAACAAGTCCAACTTTAGGAATAAAGCAAACACCTTTTGCTTGAGAGATGGGACTTTGTATTACAAGCATGGCTACAGTATAGGGTAGATGTAAAAAGCATGGACCAGTTAGAGTTGTCAAACCTGAGGAGGTTCCAGTTATACTCAGAGCATGTCACAGTGATCCGTTGTCAGGACATCAAGGCATAAACAGAACTTGGGAGAAGGTTAAGAGAAGATACTATTGGCCCTCAATGATGAAAGCTGTTGAAGACTGCATCACCCACTGTGACCAATGCCAGCGCAAAAACCATCTAGCGAAAACACCATCATCACTTCATCCTATCCCGGTGAAGAATACAGCTTTTCACATGCTAGGGATGGACTTAGTTGGACCTCTTCGGATGACAAGCAACGGAAACAAGTATATTATAGTGCTGACTGACTACCTAACTAAATGGCCTGAAGTCAAGGCGATTCCAACTAAGAATGCAGAACATATCTGTGACTTCATCATTGAAACGGTTTGCAGACACGGAACTCCAGCAACAATATTGACGGACAACGGCAGAGAGTTTTGTAACGCACTCAACGATAGGCTTTGCAAGTCCCTTGGTATCAATCATCGCTTGACAACACCTTACCACCCCCAGACCAACGGACTGACAGAAAGGTATAACCAGACACTGTGCAATGCATTAGCCAAATATGTAGGAGAATCGCAAGATGACTGGGATAGATACATTCACCAAATTGCATTTGCAACCAGGACATGTCAGCAAAAATCTACGAAAGCCACTCCTTTCTATTTAACATATGGTCGGGAAGTTAATGCAATTAGGAACATAAAATATACTGATGATATTTTTTCTTAGTCCATCATATCTATACCAAATTCATGCATATGGCTTCAGCTATAAGGCAAATCATAAAAAGAAACAATCCCAGGGGTTTCTTGTTGTCCACCATAGGTTGTATGTAAGATTGATCTTTTTATCTTATCTGTTGGATGGAGTCATGTAAAAAGTTAATTAACTTATGGTAACTTTTGATCGAAGCTTCATACTGCTGTGTATGACATTGTTATTCAAATGTGAGTTATAAAGGGTGATTTGAATAGTCGACCATCTGATGAAGGTAGGTTGAAAATCTTGAACATCTATCTAGGAATGTGCGACATAATCTTTTCTGAAGTATTTCTTCATCAGATGTCATCATGCTTTACTGTATAGTTGTGACAAAGTTGATTTTCTTTTTTTAGGTGCCTCTTGAGAACTTCTGTCATGTTCTCTTGCCCATCTGCCATCAGCAACACTGGTTTTTACTTGTGGCATCCATGATCACTGGAGAGGTCACCATACTTGATTCTGTTCCAAGTGAATCCAGAGAAAGAACACTTTTCCTTCATTGGATGTAAGTTTAGTTATTTGAGTATAAGTTTGATAATATGGTGATTTCTTATTCACATATATTTAAGTTCATATTTTACAGCAATCTATTTTAGATGTCTCTGAATGTGTTACATTTAAAACATAAATGAAAGGATGACCAAGTCAAACTGATGATACATTATTTATACAGTTTTAAAGACTTATCAATTGTCAAATGTACATGTAAAACAGGGTAACAAAAGATTTTACAAGTATTTTTGATGTGTAATGCATATAAGAATTTTTCTGCACATTTTTTACATATGTTGTTAACCATGGTTACCTGTTATAACCTGGTAATTGATTAAAGTTTATGTAATTTAACATAGTTTTCTATTTCATTTGGAAATATTCAAATTGAATTGTTTTGGTTGTGTATAAGAAAACATTCTCTTTAAATTCAATCTGTACTTGCATACTAATTGCTATGTGTTTTTTTAATCAAGAAATTCATGGATGCTCGACTTTCCCTCTTAGACAACAAGAACCCCATCAAGTGGACCAGAGGTCAGACACAATCTTCTGTGCAAAAAGATGGAAGCTCTTGTGGTGTATTTGTACTGATGGTAAGTATTGGCAATTTATTTTTGAATTTTAGATGTAATTATACCACCATAACATTGTATGTGTAAAATACTTTGTCATCATGAATTAGGGGCAGAATGCAACTGTTGCATTTTTAACATCTCAACAAATAGAGCAAAATTATACACTTCTTTATTTATATCATGGAAGGAATGTAATGTCATAATTATATATAATGTCTATAGTTACCAGTGATATAGATACGAAATAGCCAATTCTATTTATTTGTAGCCTAAATAGATCGCACTTCACAGCAGCATTTTCTTTTTTTCATATTCTCCAATATTAAGGGCCATGCATACAGAGCTGGGAAATAATCCTACTTATATTGGATACACCAGCCATGAAAATAAAAGTATAAATCATTTTCATGGTTGATAATTATCATGGTTGATAATCCATGGTTGATTATCATTATCAATTATCATGGTTGATAATCCAATTTTCAGAATTATTGATATTTCGCCATTAAAACTTGTTTTCATACTTAACGAGCATTACCTCTATTTGTTATAATAAATATTAACTAATTCATTTTATATAACAATTAAATCTTCAGAATGCAGAAGCTGTGACAAAGAATGTTCCACCACAGCTGATGAGGCAGTGCCATGTGCATACGTACAGACAACATGCACTTCAGCGTCTGATTTCTTCATCAACAACTCTCCAAGTGAAGATGAAAAGATGTGACCTGCCCTTTTGTTCCAACCCTGTCAAATCTAAAAGGAAGCACCAGATGATCCAGTGCCCTTCATGTGAAAAATGGAGTCATAAATTTTGTCTGGGCCTGGATGAGGATCAGTTAGTAAACACATGCATATTCTGTTGCAAAAACGAATGTTGTTATTGTTGAGAAATCAAGTGTGATATACAGATTAGGACTAATATATGTGATGTAATGACATTAATTATTGCGATCAATTGTGTCCTGTGATGAGATTGTCAAGGTATGAATGAGGACCAGTTGGAAATGACACCAACATTTAATTGCTGATGACTTTCAGGATTATGCAACAAATGCTGTCAAAAAAGTGATAAAAATTACATTTATAATGACACTCCTGATGATGAATTAAGTTGGAAAGAGCAGGTTCAACAAGGGTAAACGTGACTTTGAAAATGTGAAAATAAGACATACATTTACTATTGTTCACTAAAACATTCTTTATACATATCAAATATTTAATCAAGTACTTATACAAAGCAGACCATTTGGAAACCATTTATAATTACATTAATGTGTTAATTTGGTGTTAAAAAAAATGCAACATTCATTAACTCACGATAAGAATTCAATCAAGAGATTAAAAAAAAACCTGTATTAAGAAAAGAAAGTATGGCACTCATTGCAGTTTTTTCCTTTCTCGAACCTATTCATTTTATTATGTTATATTTTGGATGATTTTGATGATGATTTGAGGAAGAGGAGGGTTATGAGGGTATAGGTGATGAAAAGGATGATAAAACTGGTGATATATTTATTATGATGAATTGTTTCTGTTAAATCAAGATTGTCATCCATGTTGATTGTTGTGAAATAAATGTTTAAATGATGAGCATTTCTTTATTATGTTATCTATAATTGCTGTTGATACATGACTTGGATCCATGAAATATGTAGAAAGTTATAAGTCGGTTACATGAAGCATATTGATTGAAATTAAAGCATTATCAAAAACAATTACTGGTAAACCATGTTGATACATGATTACATTGACCTCAACAATTTAATGAGAGTGTGTGCTGGAACCAGATTGTTTATCTTTTGGTCTGTCAATCTCCCCATCCACAAAAGGAATCTCATGTAGAATAATTGTACAGTTTTAATATTTCTTCATAACAACTGATGCATATAAATACCTATCTCTATTCAAATACCAATCACCAATCTACCCTATACTGGAGCTATAAAATAAAAAAGAATAACCATCTACCCTATACTGTAGCAATTAAATACTTATCTACCTCCATAAAATAACAATCTTCCCTACACTGTGGCCATAAAATACTCATCTACTTCCATAAACTAACCATCTACCCTAAACTGTAGCCATAAAATACTCATCTACCTCCATAAAATACACATCTACCACCCATAAAATACCCATCTACCCCCCCATAAAATAACCATCTACCCTATACTGTAGCCATAAAATACTCATTTACCCTATACTGTAGCCATAAAATACTCATCTACACCCTATAAAATAACCATCTACCCTATACTGTAGTCATAAAATACCTATCTATACCCTATAAAATAACCACACTGTAGTCATAAAATACCTATCTACACTCTATAAAATAACCATCTACCCTATACTGCAGTCATAAAATACTCATCTACCCCCATAAAATAACCATCTACCCTATACTGAAGCCATCAAATACTCATTTACCCCCATTAAATAACCATCTACCCTATAGCGTAGCCATTAAATACCCATCTAACTCCATAAAATAACCATCGACCATATATATATATATATATATATATATATATATATATATATATATATATACATATATATATATATATATACATATACATATATATATATATACATATATATATATATATATATATATATATATATATATATATACATATATATATATATATATATATACATATATATATATATATACATATATATATATATATATATATATATATATATATATATATATATATATATATATATATATATACATACAGTCAAAGCTCGTTACTGTGCCACCCGGCGGGACCGAGCAAAAGTGGCATAGTAGTGAGAGTGGCATAGTAACGAGATTTTGTAAAAACGGCCTTATTTTCTCAAGTTACCCATCTGTAGTTAATCTTTAGACAAAATTTATTCCAGCAAGTAAAAGGCACGACTGTTGTATAAGCTAAGCGAACGGAGAACATACACACACTAACAGAGTTCACACACTAACATATGGCATGGCGAGAAATTCACGACACACAAAGCTTTCAAGAATCGTCGGCTGGCGCATCTTCTTTCGGCGGATCTCGTGCATCTCGTTGTCTAGCCGATCGCACGCTTGCATCACACCGGGCTTCCCGCTTCTCTGCTGCATGAACTTCCGGACGGTGCTACAAGCGCGCTGGGCTTCCTCGAACGGAACGATTTCCTCCTCGACAGTTACCTCGTCATCTTCGCTTTCCACCGGCTCCTCACTGCACAGAATCTCCTCCGCAATCTCCACCAACGTGAAATACCCGCCAGTCGCGAGGCGCTCGTCGGCTTCGAGAAAGTCAGACAGCTCGATCTCCTCGTTCTCGTGCATCTTTTCCTCGGCAGGCAGAGCTTCCCAGAAGAGGGAGGGAACAGAAGAAGAGCTTTCCAGAGGGAACTTCTCGCTGCCGCTCATGTTTGCCCCAACCAGAAGAGTGATCCTTTGCTTGCTTTTCTTTCCTCCAGTACACCGCTCTCCCCTGAAAGCCATGGTCTTGTTCGGAAGCAGCTGCCAGAAGAGTCCAGTCTCGTCCAGGTTGAAGACGTCGTCTGCGGAGAACTGCCCGAGTATGGGCCGGAGAACCTGTTGTTGTCACTCAAGAAGGGATTGCGAATCCACCGCTCCAGCTTCGCCCTGCACTGTCTTGAACGTGATGCCGTGGCGCTTCTTGAAATTGCCCAACCAACCGTCGCTCGCCATGAAGTCTGGGATGTGCATCAGCTCGGCCAGTTTCAGTTTCATCGCCTTCTCCTTGATCAGATCGCCGCTGACAGGCACATTCTGTCCTCTTGATTGCTTCAGCCACATGAGCACTCCCTCATCAAGCTTCGGGTCGTGAGCCTACGTCAACTTCATGCGCTTCGATGGAAATCCAGCTTTGATTGCAGCCTCGATTGCATCCTTCTTGCTGAGAATGCCCTTTACGGTGGTTCTCTTAACTTCGACGCCCCATTTCTTGCTAATCTCCCTGGCCAACTTGGACTGATTTGGCTCCTTCTTCGCGGCATCGATGATCTCCTTCTTCTCCTTCAGCGTGAAGCCGGTTCGCTTACGTTTCTGAGCTGACATTATGGGCTGAATTTGAAAAAAAAATGATGTCACTGTTGTACGTGTGCTTGCGTGTCTGTGTGTGTGCTCGCGCTTTTTTGTGTCTCGTTGTGCGTGTTATGATTGGCTTGTTGTGGCTGGCATCGGGGAGAAGAATCGCGTGTTTTGACACAGTCTGACTATGCGCGTACGTATTGAGTTATGTTGTGCGCAGCTGGACTGTAGTTCGTCGCTTCGCCTTTGGACGTGAGTGTGATAATCGAGCACTGCGCAATACAGACTTTTTCACGACTCGTGCCTTTTAACAGTCACACAGTAGTGGCATGGTAGCGAGAGTAGGGGGTGGCATAGTAAATTTATTTTGTATTGAATTTTGTCGGGACTGAGCAAAAGTGGTATAATAGCGAGAGTGGCATAGAAGCGAGGTGGCATAGTAACGAGCTTTGACTGTATATATATATATATATATATATATATATATATATATATATACATATATATATATATATATATACATATACTGTATATATATATATATATATATATATATATATATATATATATATATATATATATATATATATATATATATATATACATATATATATACATATATATATATATACATATATATATATACATATATACATATATATATATACATATATATATATATATATATATACATATACATATATATACATATATATACATATATATATATATATACATATATATATATATATATATATATATATATACATATATATATATACATACATATATATATATATACATATATATATATATATACATACATATATATATATATATACATATATATATATATATATACATACATATATATATATATATACATATATATATATATATACATACATATATATATATATATATATATATATATATACATATATATATATATATATACATATATATATATATATATATATATATATATATATATACATATATATATATATATACATATATATATATATATATATATATATATATATATACATATATACATATATATATATATATATATACATATATATATATATATACATATATATATATATACATATATATATATATACATATATATATATATACATATATATATATATACATATATATATATATACATATATATATATACATATATATATATATATATATATATATATGTATATATATATGTATATATATATATATATATATACATATATATATATATGTATATATATATATATGTATATATATATATATATACTGTAGCCATTAAATACCTATCTACCCCCTATAAGATAACCATCTACCCTATACTGTAGCCATAAAATACTCATCTACCCTATACTGTACCCATAATATACTCATCTACCCTATACTTTAGCCATTAAATACCTATATACCCCCTATAAGATAACCATCTACCCTATAATATAGCCATAAAATACTCATTTACCCTATACTGTACCCATAATATACTCATCTACCATATACTGTAGTCATAAAATACTCATCTACCCCCATAAAATAACCATCTCGGTTATACTGCAGTCATAAAATACTTTTCCATACCCAGTTACATGTTAATACCCATCTACTTGTCCATAAACACCTGTCCACTCCCATCAATTGCTTATTTACTCCCAACAATACCTATATCCTATAATGTACCTATCTACTCTCTACTGTAGTCATAAAATATGCTTTCATCTCATAAAACAACTGTTTACCAATATTGCTTGATTAAATAAACATTTGCACCACTTTAATTACTTGAGATTCCATGCACCTCCTAAGCTGACTTGAGAAAGAAATTATTCCTAAAATGTAAAAATACAAAAATATTAACAGGTAAAAGCAGTTTTTCTGCCATATACATTATACATGCATGGATGTTATTATTAATTGAAAACTTCAATTTTTATATCTATAAACATAACAATTAATATACTGCTTTTCATTATATGGATTGCTGTGTAAAAAATAATTCATAAAAACTGAAATAATAGTTAAAGAAATTAGTTTTATGATATGTAAATGACAGCTCTTTTTTTTTAAACCTGATGGACACTATATATAAATATATCCCTGTGTCAATGATTTGTCAGTATAGCACTTATTGACAGCTGATCTTGACCACGCCTGTATGTTGTCACCAGGCAACAGTAGCCCCCAGGGCCCAAGCTCCCACAGGTGACACCCTGTGTATTATAATTAGCTGGATAGACATATAGGAACCATGTATTACAGGTAACATGATGTAATAATGCTATAAATTTTGTATTTATGTAAAAAGTCTTGATAAATTTTAGGGGGGATAAATATTTTATGGGGGGGATGAGTATTTAATGCATTAAATACTCATCCAGATGAGTATTATATGGGGGATGAAAATATATGACACCGGTATTGCTATCATAATGGCAAGAAAAAGACAGTTAACAAAGGAAGACAGACAGACCATTATAACCCTTAAACGTGTAGGTCTTTCCTTGAGAGAAATTGCAAATAAAGCCAAGTTGTCAGTGAGTACAGTTTCCTACACCATCAAAAGGCACTTGGAAACTGGAGGAAACTCTGACAGGAAGAGGTCTGGCAGACCCAAAGCCACAACACAATCAGAAGACAAGTTTCTGAGGGTCAACAGCTTGTGTGATAGGCGGCTCACAGGACGACAGCAGCTTCAAGCACAGCTTAACACTGGTTGAAGTAAGGAAGTCTCAGTTTCAACTGTGAAGAGAAGACTTCGAGCTGCAGGTTTGACAGGTCGAGTGGCAGTAAGAAAGCCATTGCTAAGATGGCAAAATAAGAAAAAGAGGCTTGCCTGGGCCATGAAGCACCACCAGTGGATTACTGAAAACTGGAAGAAGGTCTTATGGACCGATAGATCAAAATTTTAAACCTTCGGTTCATCAAGCAGGGTTTTTGTACACCGTTGAGTAGGCCAAAGGATGGTTCCTTAGTGTGTGACACCAACTGTCAAACATGGATGAGGAAGCATGATGATCTGGGGCTCTTTTGCTGGATCCAGAGTCGGCGACTTGCACAGAGTGACTGGCACCGTGAACCAAAAGGGCTACCACAGCATTTTGCAGCGCCATGCAATACCCTCTGGTCTATGCCTAGTTGGTCAGGGGTTCATCCTTCAGCAAGATAACGACCCAAAACATATCTCCAGGCTCTGTCAGAACTACCTTCGAAGAAAAGAACAAGACGGTAGGCTTCAAATCATGGAATGGCCAGCACAGTCTCCAGACTTAAACCCCATCGAACTGGTTTGAGATGAACTGGACAGAAGGGTGAAAGCAAAGCAACCGACAAGTGCAACACATTTGTGGGAACTTTTGCAACAGTGTTGGGAAGAACTTTCCAAACAATATTTGATCTCCATTGTCGAAAGAATGCCACGAGCATGTTCGGCTGTTATATTTGCAAAAGGTGGCTACTTTGACGAGTCAAAAATCTAGATTAAATTTTGTTCAACAAAACGATTCCATGATTTATTTTTTTATCTGCAATTGTTTATTTGTTCTTTGCATTAATTTCAGAGTACATTGAAACATTAAACTGCTTAAATTTCAGTAAAAACTGGAAAAATGGGGGGTGTTCTAAAACTTTTGATCAGTAGTGTACGTTGCCCCAGCAATATGGCTGTCCAGACACGGAATATATTAGAAACGCAACAATCAAATCACATGTCCCAAAAGGCAGAGGTTCAACTCCTCCGTACCACCCTGTCCTACACTTTGTCATGCATTGCCCCCCTATTCTTATTACCTCCACGACCGAAGGTGGATGGAGGTAATGTTTTCACCCCTGTTTGTCTGTGTTTGTTTGTTTGTTACTTGTGAAAATCGAAGATTGTTCAAGTATATTGGTTGGTCTTGTGCATTATTCTGTCTGTCTGTCTGTCTGTATGTCTGTCTGTCTGTCTGTCTGTCTGGTTGTGTTTATCGCCTATAGGTCACAATTTTAAATCAATCGTCATAAAACTTCACCACATGGTAGAGTTCATCAAAAGCAAGAAGTCTTGTTTTTGAGGTCAAAAGGTCAACATTGGCCAAAGCTAAACAACTTTGTTGAATTTCTAAAATCCTTAATTTTCATTCACTTGACTTGAAATTTGAACAGGATTTGCATATCAGGTCACTGAATTCAACCACCAATTATTTTTGAAGTCAACATCGGCCAAAAGGTCAACATAGGCCGAATTTCTAAAATGTCAATTTTCCTTCGATTGACTTGAAATTTGAACACGATATATATTTCAGATCAATTATTTCACCCAGCCAATTATTTTTTAAATCAACATCGACCAAAAGGTCAATGTAGGCCAAAGGTCAACAACTAAGGAGGAATTTCTAAAATCCTCAATTTTCATCTGATAGACTTAAAATTTGAAGAGGATTTGCATTTCAGGTCACTGAATTCAACCACCAATTATTTTTCAGGTCAAATTTGTTTTATGGATTTCGCAAGTATCACGCTCTGCACAACATCTTTCTTGTTTGTTAGTCCGTTTGTAAACGGCATATCTCAAAAGGTTGTGGACGGATTCGGATGAAATTTGGTGGAGAGCTTGGGTATGTGACACGGACGAAATGATTAGATTTTGGTGAAGATCCGAATCCAGATCTGAGAATTTTAAAAGTGATTTTTTTCATCATTGAGAGACAAAAACAACATATGGCAAGATATCTCAAAAAGTTGCGGCCGGATTTGGATGAAACTTGGTGGGCAATGTTGGGTATGAAACAAGGAAGGATTGATTTGATTTTGGTGAAGATTCAAATCCGATCCGAGAATTTTTAAAGTGCTTTTTCGCCGTTGAGTGATTGGGCTAAAACGATATATAGCACGATTATCCTGAAAAAGTTGTGGACAAATTCGGACAAAACTTGGTGGATGAGTTGGTTTGGTGACGAGAACAAATGAATTAAATTTTACTTCAGGTCCGAATCCAGATCCGGCATATCGTTGGGATACAAAGCGTGAACTAATCAGCCTGGCGGAGGAATTGCGCTCTACCGAGTGCCGTTCTAGTTTTGTATGCAGCATTTGGCTATGAGTCGCATCATTGGCTGAGTGGGGGGTTGCTGTGCCGCTGATGCAGTTCCCCCTGTAGGTTGGGGCAGGAACTTGGAACTTGGCCATGATGCCGGCGATAGCTCGCCTACTCTTCACAAAGGACACCATGGGATTTTTAACGTCATTCAGCGAATGCCGGCAGACTGGATGCCCAGTTTAACAGCCATTTACATTGCTACCCACACCCAACTTCCTCTTCTCCCCCATACAAAGCCTCTAATATGGTCTCACATCTTTACTCCCCTACCAGCCCTCTCCCAACCTTTCCTTTACCTTTCTTTCATCCTTCACCTCCCTATTGTACAGATTATTAAAATGGCCACTAATAATTCCCCTCTTTTTCATTCTCTCTAAGCTTTGCCAAGATTATATTTTTGCAAACTTCTAAAAACGTGGCATGCTCACTCACCGTATTTGACATTCTCAGGCATTCTTTGTGGAACACATGGTTACAGAAGAATACGATAACGTCCACACCTCTGTTCACATCTGATGGAGAGCACACAGCCATGATTTAAAAAAAAAAAATTTATACTTGGTGCAAAAGAAACAAAAAACACAACACTTACAGTCTCATAGAATGACATATCCTACAACAGGCTTTCAATAATCAATAAAAACTTGTTCCGAAACTATAATTTGAAAAGAGCATAACAATGTGATCTGTCAACGGTATTCAAAATAAAACTGGACACCTTTGATTATGAATCTCCAGCCTTTGTTTACAATGACAAAGCACAGCACTGATGATCTCCAGTACCCAGTGAAAGGTTTGGAAACAAAAATGAAGACAACAGTCAGGAAACACAAAGGAAAGAGGAAGAGAAACCTCTCGGATCGTGTCAACAGAAATAATAAAGAAAAGATTCGAAAGCAGACAACACAAAACTGTTCATCATCATGTACTATGCGCGATGCAGAGCGTTGGTACCAAAGCAGTTACTCGGCTGGAATCCTAATTAAATTGAAGACTCTTCAAATTTAAACAATAAAATAGGGAGGAGGGTGGGGAGGAAACACCACAAATTGTCTTTCAAAGGAAAATGCAAATGAAGACAGACGTTTAGACTTGCCTTGGCTTCAAACAACCAACTATGGAGATCAAAACCAAGAACAAGGGATTGATTGAATATTACAAGGTACATATATCCTCGAAACAAACGCAAAGGCATCGGATTTGCAGATCTACAAGTACAAAGGAAATAAAATCAGAGGTTCAGTGGAAAAGAAAAACGAAAAGCAAGTGAAGATTAAGGAGTGTCGGGCGGCGGGGGGGGGGGGGGGAGGTGAGGTGTTGGAGGGGGTTGGGGAGAGACGGAATGGGGGAACGGGCAGGGGTCATAACCTTAACGTGCATGGTAACCAATGTAATATTACCTTCAGGAAGGATTGGTAATTCACAGGTTTCACAAAGTTGATCATCTGTGACAACATGATGGATAATTACATTTTCATACAAGATCCTGTGATAACCCCCCTCCCCCACAGAACATGTATTGTTAACATGTAGATTACAACGAGCATTATATTGAAAGATGACTGGTTTAAGAAGACCAGGATTATTACTTTGAAGGCACATTTAACTGTGGAAGAAGATGCTTTAGAAACAAGTCTCCTGCAAATGATCTCACAGTCTCCTCTCCGGTCTCACCCCCCCCCCCATGCTCTGTCTGTGATCTGTCGTCCCCCCCCCCCATATTTCCGCAGGGTGCTCAAAGTCCGCCACCAACCCCCTTCTGGTAAAACTACTAAAATCACGAATCACTGCTCACCTTCACTCTTTCATTCCTCTTTTTTTCCCCGCCTTTGGAATAAACTCCCACACCCTCTTAAATCCCCTCTTCCATCAAGGTCTTCAAAACAACTGTTCACCACCATCTCTTATCTTCCCCCATCCAAAATCTTGATCTTTTCTACCCCCTGTTAATCCACCGCAAACCCACCTCCCTGTTTTCCTTCCTGAAAGTCCCTGTAGTACCATCTTGTTTACCCCGTGTTCCCCGCCCCATCCCTCTCCCTTCAACAGATCTCCTGTCGTCTCTCTTCCCCACCGTTTGGTACTTCCTTCTCCCGCCCCTCTTGTCTCCTGCTCCCTTTGTTATACGTTTTGTGTGTTGGTTCTTATTGGCGTTGGGTTGGCGTCAGGAAGGGCATCCGGCCATAAAAACCGCCTCAAAAGGAAACCATGATGAGTACAACTGATGGGCAGGGTACAGCCTGAAGTACCCCGTGGGGGTCCTCACCCCCTCTCGTTAAAATTCAAGGTGGAGAACCCGATCTAAGCAAGGGGGGAAATTTTTCCATTTATGATGACCAATCGTCTGATGCCCCACGTGGAGATCGGTTTCTGAGGTTTGGTACATGGAATGTAGGGACAATGACAGGGAGATCTGGAGAAGTGGTTGAAACATTGGTCAGAAGAAGAGTGGACATATGTTGCGTGCAGGAGACACGATGGAAGGGAAGTGGTGTGAGAATGGTGAAAGGAAGGCAGGGGCAGAAGTACAAGTTTATGTGGCAAGGGTGCCCGGAAGGCGTGCATGGTGTTGGTGTCGTGTTTTCTGAGGAGTTTGTAGACAGTGTAGTGAGTGTGACGAGAGTGACAGAAAGGTTGATGATGGTGAGAATCGTGATCGGAAAACTCTTGGTGAACATCATCTCGGGATATGCCCCGCAGGTCGGTCGAAGCGATGAAGAGAAGAACATGTTCTGGTGTGCGATGGAGAAGTTGATGGAAAATGTGAAAGATGATGAAATTGTTGTGGTTGGAGGAGACTTGAATGGACATGTGGGAAGGAGTCCCGACGGTTTTGAGGGAGTCCATGGGGGTTATGGATATGGTGTGAGAAATGGAGAAGGTGAAAGGATCTTGGAGTTTGCTGATGGAGCTGATTTGTTGATTTGTAATACTCAACTCCAGAAAGCGGATAATAAGCTTATTACATACACGTCAGGTGGGTCGACGACAACCATTGACTACCTGATGGTGCATCGGCAAGATAGGGGAAACCTCCGGGACACAAAGGTGATCCCAGGGGAGGAGACTGTTTCGCAGCACCACCTGGTTGTCTGCGATATAAGGGTGAAAGGTGCAAGGAGAATTCAGCGGGTGAAGTACCAACCGAGGATGAAGGTGTGGAGGTTGAAAGAGGCGACAGTGAAGGAAGCATTAAGAGAGAGGCTGAGTATGGTTGAAGATGATGTGGTTGAGCTTGAAAGTGGTTGGATGTCAATGAAAGATAGTCTATTGGGAGCCGTTGGTGAGGTATGTGGATGGACAAAAGGACCACCGAGGCACTCGGAAACATGGTGGTGGGGTGATGAAGTTGGAAAGACGATTGAAGAGAAGAGGAAGAAGTTCAAGGAATGGTAAAAGGCGAAGGGTACGGTGGAAGAAGAGGAAGCGCATGAAAGTTATAAGGAAGCCAAGAAGGCTGCAAAGAAAGAGGTAGCAAAGGTGTAGGAGGCCCATAGGAAAATGTTCGGAGAACGCTTGGATTCGGAGGAGGGTAAGAGAGCGGTATTCAGGATTACAAAGCAGATAGCGAGAGAGAGGTTTGATGTGACGGGGGTGAGTTGCTTGAAGGATGAAGTGGGACAAATCGTTGTGGACTCAGATGGAATTAAAGGAAGATGGAAGAGATATATGGAAAGGCTGTTGAATGTACAAAATGAATAGGATAGCAACATCGAGAGTAACCCAGTTTTAGGACCAGCAGAGAAGATAACTGAGAAAGAAGTTGAGGAAGCGAAAGAGCAATGAAGAGTAGAAAAGCAGGAGGGCCGACGGGAGTTGTGGGAGATATGTTGAAGGCAGCGGGAAGTTGGGGTGTGAAGAGAATGACAGAGATCTGTAATCTGGTGGTCAAAGAAGGCCGCATTCCAGTGGATTGGGAACTGAGTACCCTTGTCCCTCTGTACAAGGGGAAAGGTGACCCTCTGGACTGTGGCTCCTATAGAGCAATAAAGTTATTGGAGCATGGAATGAAGGTATTGGAAAGGGTGTTGGAGAAGAGGATAAGGAAGAAGGTAAAGATTGACGAAATGTAGTTTGGATTTATGCCAGGAAGAGGAACGACAGATGCAATTTTTATTGGAAGGCAGTTGCAGGAGAAGTACATGGAGAAGAGGAAGAAGTTGTTTTTTGGGTTTGTTGATCTGGAGGAAGCATTTGATAGGGTCCCACGCGAAGTAATGGCATGGGCATTGAGGAAGTTAGGAGTGGAGGAATGGTTGATCAGAGTAGTGATGGCCATGTACGAGAGAGCGCGCACAGCTGTAAGGACGAAGGATGGGAACAGTGGTGAGTTTGAGGTGAGGGTAGGAGTGCACCAGGGGTCAGTACTAAGTCCACTTCTATTTGTAGTTGTGATGGAGGTGCTGGCTCAGAGGGTAAAGGAGGGTTTACCGTGGGAGCTGCTGTATGCAGATGATCTGGTGTTGATTGCAGAGAGTATGGATGGACTGAAGGAGAAGATGAACAAGTGGAAGGAATGTATGGAGGCAAAAGGTTTGAAGGTGAATATCGGAAAGACGAAGGTGATGGCAAGTGGTAAAGCATGTGGTGAGGTGGAAAGGACTGGGAAGTGGCCGTGTGCTGTGTGCAGGAAGGGTGTCGGAGTGAACTCCATTCAGTGTACAATGTGTGCTGAATGGGTTCATCGAAAATGTAGTGGGGTGAGAGGGTCATTAACCAGTGTGGCAGCTACATTCAAGTGTAAGGTGTGCATCGAGGGAGTTGCAGATGAAGGAATTGTTGAGTTGGATCTTGGAGATGGTGTGAAGCTGGAAGGGGTGAAAACATTTTGCTATCAAGGAGACATGCTGAATGGAGAAGGTGGATCAGATTCTGACGGTTGCTGGAGTAACATGTACATGGAAGAAGTTTAGGGAACTGAGTGGCGTGCTGACAAAGAGGGGAGTGTCGTTGAAGCTGAAGGGAAAGGTGTATGCTTCATGTGTGAGGAGTACGATGATTTATGGGAGTGAGACATGGGTACTGAACATGGAGCAGCAACAAAGGCTGGAAAGGGTCGAAATGCGAATGGTTCGGTGGATGTGTGGAGTATCGTTGAGAGAGAGGAAGACAAATGATGACTTGCGGAAGATGATGGGAATAGAGTCTGTGATGGAGGTTGTGAAGAGAAACAGGTTGAGATGGTTGGGTCATGTGTTGAGGAAGGATGAAAGTGACTGGGTGAGTGGAGTGTTGGAAATGAGTGTAGTTGGAAGTAGAGGATGGGGAAGACTGAGAAAAACTTGGGGCTAAAGGTGGTGGAAGAAGAAATGTGGGCAAGGGGTTTAAGAAGGGGAGATGCACAAAACAGGGTAAAGTGGAGAAGATTGTCATGGGGCCCGCAAGGCTAACCCCCGCTTTAGCGGGGAAAATGGCCTTTAAATGCGTGTGTGTGTGTGTGTGTGTGTGTGTGTGTGTGTGTGTGTGTGTGTGTGTGTGTGTGTGTGTGTGTGTGTGTGTGTGTTGGTTCTTATATGAGCCTCGAGATGGTATTCAAAAAACAAAAATAAAACAAGTCCAGGTACATTCAAAGTACACCGCCACCATGCCAAATACCCACGACACCTGCAGTGCAGCACGTAAAGACGGAATTGGGAGGGAGCGGTGTACAAAAGTTGATCGATTCATTGATTGTGTAATTAAAATTAATATTAATCGTAAAATAATTGATTTCTCAATCAAATGCCTAATAGCAGAACTAAACCACCAGGGTTTCATCCGAATCTGTAACTTGTTGAAAATTAATTCAAGTTGATGATCTTTTTCCACATACATTTAAGATGTTGAAAATAAATTAATAGATTAATTAATAAATAAAAATACCCTTTACAATCAAATCACTTGTTTACCGTCGTGTCCAAATATCAGCTTCCTTGCTCAAAAGGTCCTGCGATATTGTCCAGATGAGAAAGAAAATAAATAAGGCATTAATGAATCGATAATAATTAAGTAATTAATCAAGTAATTGATCAATAAAAAATACTGTTTTTGCCAAAGCACATCTTCACTTTTGTCCCCAAATTTCAGATTCCTCGGTCAAAGGATGGCTGAGATATCGCCAGGACAAACAAACAAATAAATAAACCAATGTCACCCGCAGGGTGACCCGTATCTTGCCAAAAGGTGACCACGTGTGACTTCTTCAAGGTCACACTGAGGTGAACAGAGCTGCTATCCACCAGGAGCGACTCCTTGAGGAATATCTGCCTACGAGAGATTCCGATGAGAGTCGTTCTACAGAGTAACCATGAAAAATATGCTTTTGCCTCATAACGTCACCAAATGACATCATAATGTCTCAAGCTTGACATATCTAGAAAGCACTCATCGAGGTGTTCAATTTGAGGTACTACACGATATGGTTCCTAAAACTTGAAAATTTGACCTTGGGGTCAAATATGTTTGACCTTCGGCGCTAACCATGAAGGTCAAGGCCAATCGCCACCAAAAATTAATTAGCTGAGCGCCAGACCATGAACTATATTCCCATGAAGTTTGAAGACGATCCGATCAAAATTACTCAAAAAATAAGGGTTTTGTCGACTACCCTGATTTGTGACAAAGTGACCTTGACCTTTGACCTTGACCTTCAAAATTTTATGCGCTGAAAGGGACCTCTATAGGCCTCTGATATGCGAAGTTACAAAAATTTCCAATGATAACTGTGCTCTGCAGAATTTTTAAGACGTGATTACAGACAAACAAAAAAAACAAAAAACATTCAAGCTGACTAACATATCTTGCAAAAAACTTCGTTTTGGCAAGATAACAAACAAGAAAGACGTCGTGTAGAGCACGACACTTGCGAAATCCATGGAACAAATTCGACCTCAAAATAATTGGTGGTTGAATTAATTGACCAAATATGCAACTCTTCAAATCCCAAGTCAATCTGATGAAAATTGACAATTTTAGAAATTCGGCCTATGTTGACCTTTTGACCAATGTTGACCGCAAAAATAATTGGTGGTTGAATTCAGTGACCTGATATGTAAATCCTCTTTACATTTGAAGTCAATGTGATGAAAATTGAGGATTTTTAAAATTCCAGCGTAGTAGTTGACCTTTGGCCTATGTTGAGCTCAAAAATAATTGATAGTTGAATTCAGTAAGCCGATATGAAAATCCTGTACAAATTTCGAGTCAATCGGATGAAAATTGAGGACTTTAGAATTCTGACAAAGTTGTTGACCTTTCGACCTTAAAAACAAGAGGCTTCTTGCTTATGACAACCTCTACCATGTGGTGAAATTTCGTGAAGATCGGTTTAAAATTGTGACCCGAAGGCGATAAACATTAAAAAAAATTAAAAAAAAACACAGAAAAACAGAAAAACGAACGCAACCAACCAATATATTTGAAAAATCTTCGATTTTCACAAATAACAAGAAAACAAACGGAGTAAAAACTGAGTCGTCCCTTCCTTCGGCGCCTGGCGATGACGTCATACATCACCTGGATATGGAATTGGAAAGGAGCGGTGGACAAAAAAAGAAAAAACAAATGGATTCCTACAAAACGTTGCAGGTGCACAACGGAGTAAGTGGGGGGTGTGGAGGTTGCTGGTTGCTGCACATTTGATGGGGGTAGAGGAGTTACCGAGGTAGTGTAAGCATGAATCACATTGCTCATACAGGTGTTAAAGTTTTGTTTTCCTGAACTTTTGATCTAATTGATGTTTTCAGAGCCAATGGGCTCAGAGGGACGTATTTTGCACGATATGGGAAAGCGGATACCAAATGAATAGATTTTAACCTCAAACGGTGTCAGGCCATTCAAAATATAAAGATGATAAATGCAAAGAATAAATAAAAATAAAACAAATGGATTGCAAATCAAAGATAAAAAGAACGACTCCCTTTTGGAGCTCTGCCCTTTTTACCCATAAAAGATAGAAACATGGTTTTTGAAGGTCTTTTCCTTTCGTACGCAGCACATGACTGTGGGTAGCATCATTTGCTGGGGTGTGGCTGTGCCGCTGATGCTGTGCCCCCCTGTATGTTTGAGCAGGAATTTGGATATTATCTGTTCAGGGTGATGGTGATACTGTTACAGATTTGGAAGCCTTTTGCACACAGACAGTCAGCAGTCCCCGCAGTTCAGTTATTTTGATAAGTATGTGTTTATAGTTAGGGTCCCGTCCCTTATGTCTAATGGGAATTTCATGTGTGCGCTGCGGGTTTATTTTTTAGTCAGGGTTTTTTTTTACAACAACAACAACAACAACAGCGGCACCGTCGCGTCGCTCCACCGACGCCATAGCGCACGCGTTTCTGGCTGCGGACGTGGGTGGGACCCCTCGCTCAAGAGCCGACTCCGCCCACGAGGGCAAGGGCGCACCCTTCGTCCAATCAGGAGGCTCATCGTCTCAGATTGAGACTCCACCCAGAAGGGTGGGAGTTGCCCCGCCTAGCGTGAGCCTGTCCAATGAGGGACGGCCAGCGAATCGCGCGATGCAACCGTCCAATCAGGAGGCGAGTGGCCAGGGAAGAAATCCCTCCTACTTCGGGAGAGGAATAGTGATCGGAAAATTCTGTCTGGCTGGCTGGGTCTGCCTCGTCTGGTGTCGTCTGATCTGTGGAAGCTTTTTCGGCCTTGATTGCTGGTCGCCTCGTTGTCTCTCGCCTCCTCCGCCTTCGTGCTGGCTGGCATCCGTCGCTCTATCCCTTGTCCCTGGTGCTTGGTGCTGCGTTGAGTGAGTCCCACCACCGGACAACCTCGACCAGACCGCACGAGGTGGACAGGTGCAAGTGCAGACTCTTGCCCTCAGCTCGCCTTCCCTCCCGAGCTGAAGGGCCAAATAAAGGCCGCGGCCACCATTTCTTGTGTGTGTGTGTGTGTGTGTGTGTGTGTGTGTGTGTGTGTGTGTGTGTGTGTGTGTGTGTGTGTGTGTGTGTGGGCCCAGTCTATAAGTAGCAATTGTTTAAGTGCCTTGTACATTACTTGCATTCCTTCTTGATAGTCGGTTTAACTTCGCTCTTTTTGTGCTCCCCCGCCCCATTATAAATAAACCCCGATTGTTCAATGTACCAGCTCGTTGTCTGTCACTTTCTTTAGCATGGTGTGTATTGGGAATTAGGGAGGCCGTCGTGTCGTAATTGTTCATTTGGACCGACAGACCTTGGTAATCCCCACTCGGTTTACACCTGGTTCGGGCTCGGTAAACGGCCCGTTCTGCCTGAGGTCCGTTGAGGGTGTGACCTCCCTGGTAATTTGATGACGTGGGTACTTAGGTATATTGAAATTTGGCTATTAACCCTACCCCACGCCGTCAGAGAATTGGCCAGCACGGTCCTTAAGTGACCCGTGACCTTCGGAGTTGTCCGAAGGTTACGACCTGAAATTCTGGGTGTTCGGTGGGAGACGGCACTACTGCTCCACCTGGCGGCCGTTCCTCGCCACCGACCCCTGGCCCACAACAATACCTCTTCCACTGTTCACGAAGGACACCGTGGGATCCTTAACATACACCAACTGATGCCAGTAGATGAGACGCGCAGTTTAACATCCATCCGAGGGACGGCGAGCACACATCGATGCTTCGCCCTGTTTGCGAAACACCAGGAAGGTAGTTTATAGATGGGTTGGGATTAAAACCCAGGTTATAGACAGCTCAGAGGTGAGTGCGCATACCTCTAAGCTATCCTGCCAGCCATTTTTCAGGGGATAGTATTACACAAAACTATCAATGCAGTGCAATGAACGTAGACAGTCCGGGAATTCACCTGCAGTGAAATATAGTGATTACTTTTGAGAAGGAGTCTGATATATAAATGTTTTTTTTTTCCTTCTGCCCCTCAGCCCACCGAAGAGGATCTTTGTATGGTAAGCAAAAAAGGCCTCGGAGGAAAAGGTACTCAGGCAAGAAATTTTCATTCGTACAACAAATCAATGCCGGTAATTGTAGTCTTTGCTTATCAACTTGGCCATTTGTGAGATTTTACATCACTCAGGTATTGGGCTGTTCTCAGTTATATAAATAACTAGCTGGAGTACCCGGCGTTGCCTGGGGGGGAAAACATAGGAAAAAGAAAGGGGTAAATTGTGGTGCTTAATATATATCACATTTAATTTGGACACATCTCGCATTTATTTGTCATTGTCAGCGTTCATCATCAGTGCTCATGAGGCTGTCACGGAGGTTGTCGTAGTTATCAGCAAGAAAGTTATTTTGCTCCCAGCGGATAAAGCCCAGTCGCTCTGTCTCGATCTTGCAGTAGTCATCGACCAGAAACTGCTGAAAGTCATTGCATCTGCAGTATGTGGTTGCCCTCTCTCACCATGATGTGGTAGCTGTAGTACTGTAGCTTTGTGAGGTTTCATCCATCCTGTCCAGTAGCAGTTCTGGCCACCAGATGAATGCTGTAGCCATCTGTTTCATATGGGAACATTAGGGGATACTGGAGTGCATCATAAGACGCATGCAGCTCACCGATGCCCCATCGCGAGGTCTGAGGACAATGTTTCTGGGTTCCATTGGCTCATTGTCCATTAGGATGACGACTTCTGGTGCAGACCGGGCGTTGTAGCGGCGTGTGTGCTCTCCTTGCGGTCGCTTGTTTCTCTCTGATGATGATCTGGCGCTCTTCAGAGTTGCCTCCTTCTGCAAGTACATCTCTTGCAGTTTTGGGCTCACGGACCAGATGGTTATTCTCGTGAAACCACTTTGTGAGCATCTCAAGGATGTGTGGTTTGAGGACGCTGTGGTTCCTGGCAGCCAGCTCCTTGGCATGCGAGTCCAGGAAGTCGACCTGTCGGAACTTTGGCTGGCCCTCTTCAGGCGGGAGCAAGCTGCCAATGTGGTGGAACACTTGACCATGGATCCGGAAGCTCGGGTTGCAGCCCTGGACTTCAGCTTCCTTGTGCTCGAAGCTCATCATCGCAATGCTGCCATTATACATCTGAATGTTGTCAAGGAAGTGCTTGCTGAGGGGACCTTTGCCTGAGAGAACTTCCTTCAGCAAGGGACGAAGTGCAGGAGAGGGCTCAATGACGACCTTGCCATTGCTACAGCACACACCCTTGGTCTCTCCCTTGAACTTGTAAGCAGAGCAGTGGGTGCAGACTTTGTCCATTTTGCCGATGTCAGCATGAGTTGTTGGGTCAGCCGGGTCATACGTGAATGCCACCCTGTTGGTATTGCTGTGCTCTTGTGCCCGGGGCCAGTGCTCGTGCTTCTGCAGTGCGGTGACGCATTGCCTCAAGTCTTGCATCACTTCCTCAGTCTCATTTGCTCGCCGCTGTTGTTGCCGATGAGCCTGTTCATTGAGCCTGGCATCTTGCTCCTCTTCAGTCTCCTGTTGCCTCTTAGTGTGTTTTCGCTTAGAAATTGAAACGGCCAAAACAAACAAAAAAAATCGACATTTTTTTTTTAAGGTTTTTTTTTAAACATCTAAGGTGTACCGTAGTACCTCCGAGACGTGCTGATTCCGAATATGCCTTTAGTTTTGCTCTGGGAATGCGTAGTTCTCGAGTTATAAGAGGACAAACAAACATACACGACTACTTTATATACTTAGATGACCTGGAAAGTCAGTTAAAACACTTTGATCATCCACTGTATAAAAGTCCATGTTTTCTTGTGAAGGTGAGCATCATCAGAAGTCACAACACAATCAAAACGTGCGGATTGTTTCGCAAACACAGATATTGGCATTTGTCCCAGAAATTCCGACAAAAAAATCCCCAGCCACCAATGGAGCAAAATAAGATTTTGCCAAGATTATTGCATTCGAAGAGGAAACCCCGGGGCGGGGAGGGAAACGGGGGCGATTGTTGCAAAATATTATGCGTATCAATTCAGATCGCATTGTCTTCGTCATTTTTCATTTGGCGAAAGTCAACCATGATGAAGCAAACATTAAATTCCTCATGCAAGCCAGTCATGTCAGACGGAAAGGACTGAACTTGGTAAACACCACGTTTGAGAAAGAATATCTGAGAAAAAAAAACAAAAAAACAACAACTCGGAAATGTCGTCGGTGTGTTGTGACATAGTTAGTCGAAGGTCGAGACTGCTGGGTTGAATTGTCACGTAGTGTTAACAAAGCTTGGAAGATGATACGGCGCAACACAGCAATTCAGGACAACAAAACCAACTGTCGGACTTTCATTACGCGTCGTATTTCAGCAGAATGGACAGTGTTGGGACCAGAAGCCACGGCTTGATGGTAAAGAGGACGAGAGGTAGGACAGTATTAAGGTCGGGGTCTGTCAGTCAGAGAGTGATTAATGCATGGAATGGTCTCCCTGGAAGGATGGTGGCAGTAGAGGAGGCAGATAGGTTCAAATGAGAATTAGATAGGTAACTGGATGCATGTGGATGGGTGATGACACTGGGGTTGGTGCAGCACAGGCATGATGGGCTGAATGGCCCCCTTGTGCACCAACGATGTTCCGTGTGTGTGTGTGTGTGTGTGTGTGTGTGTGTGTGTGTGTGTGTGTGTGTGTTTGAGGATAAATGTCCAGCATGCACAGCACTCTGTGATCAATGATTAAATATTTGGTCGAGTTATTTAAAGAGATAATGGATTAAAAAAAAAAAAGATTTCACCTTCATTAGGTTGCTTCATCAAGTTAATTTAACAATTTTTGTTTCTCAGATCAATTCAGGCCCTGTGCTAATCTGATCAGATATAACGTCTTACTTGGATGTCACCGACAAGCCAACACTTTCATTGCTCGATAACATACACGTTGCGGAGTTGTTGCAGCAGCTTTAATGGAAGCTATAACAGCAAGCCATTTTAAAAAAAAAAGCAATATACCACATCCATAGGTAATCTCACCAAACTTCACCCCACTCCCTCACCAAGTCCTCTTTTTACTTTTTTACTGCCACTCCCCCCACCCCTCCCCCTCACCTAGAACCAAATAACATTCCAAACTACGACCTCCATTTCACAAAATCAACAAATTGGAAATAAAAAATCCTTAACACTTAAACGGGTCTCACCGTCGACACGTACGCCTCTGCGCTGAGCACGCTGCAGCTTTTTCATGAGCCCGACACAGTCCGCTACCAGAATCTTCTCACATCCTTCACGCAACGAGATCTTGAGGGGAAGGGAGCATTTGAGGAAAGGTCAACTTTGTGCGGGATAACCTGGCGCACAATTCGAACCACAAAATCATCTTGGGTTACAGTGCTTTATTACATTCAAACACTTTTGGGTCAACGGAATCGGGGAAAAAGAAATTTTAAAAGGACACGTGCACATCTTAAGTTAACGGAAGGGGCGAAACAACTGAGGGCCGTTCAGAGTTCCACAAACGAGATACTTACAAGTTACAACGGTCCATGACACAATAGTTTAATCAATTTATTTTTCAAAAGCATAAATATAAGATTGTTAAAAAAAAAAAAACACAGTATAAGTGCATTTTAATTTAAATATACACTTCATGATACTATTTATACGGTATGTCAGACTATCGTGACTACCTCGTTCATGGAACTTTTTGAACACACCACGTGCTGAAAAAAAAGCAACTTCGATCAAGTGCTTGCAGCTCTTTAAAGAGTGGGTATTTTCCAAGCAGTTACAATGGTGTGGAAGAGGGGATGAGCTCGATTATTACCTTTGCCACCAAAGGTGGACAGAGGTTATATTTAAACTGCTGTCTATCTGTCTGTGTGCAGGATATCTCAAAAAGTTGTGGACGGATTCGGATGAAACTTGGTGGACAGGTTGTGTGTTTGACAAGGAGTAATTGATTAGATTCTGGTGAAGATCCGGATCTGGATAGTGGAATTTTTAAGTGATTCTTCAACATTGAGATATAGGGCCAAAAACTACATGTAGCACGATATCAAAAAAAGTTATGGATGAGTTATGACAAAACTTGGTGGACGAGTTGGGTAGGTGACAAGACCAAGCCATTTACATTTTGGTGTTTGCCAAGGATGACTGGTCCGGAAGCAGATCTGGTCATCAGTGGGCTACAGAACGTGAACAGCTCAGTCTGGCGCAGGTATGCGCACTACCGAGTGCCATTCTCATGTTTTCAATCCATTAGTGCAAGTAGGTTTTATTATACCGGGTGTAGTGGCTTGCGCCTGTAATGCGGCTACTCGGAGGCTTGGGTTGGAGGATCGCTCGAGGACAGGCGCTCTGCGCTGGGCCGCGCTATGAGAAGGTGTAGGGCAGCCCGGAATCATGGCGAAACCCAATCCTTATCCCTGTGTCGTAAGAGGTGACCAGGGTTGTGTCAGGAAGGGCATCCGGCATAAAATCTGTGCCAAATCAGTATGCGGATCATAATGGATGATCCGCTGTGGCGACCCCTAACGGGAGCAGCCGAAAGAAGAAGAAGAAGAAGAAGAAAAAGAAGAAGAAGTGCAAGTAGGTTTGATTCCCATGGATGTTCAACAGGATGTTCCATGTCAACACCTATTGTTAGTCTTACAGTTTTGACAATGGACAAACTATAGACCAGTGCGAGGGATAAATATAAAATTTTCAATGAAGGTTATGCCTGAGGTTGACACATGGGTCTCAGTAGAACCTTTCCAAGCTTAAGACATCTTTGTAGCCCCATGAAGCTTCAAATGTGAGCCTCATGGGAGGCTGAATCAGGTAAAAGTAGATAAAGAGGAGGAAGAAACGATTAAATGAACATGTGATAAAAGAAAGGTGGTGGCGCACCAATTTATATAGGCCGAGTTACAAAAACATGTAACTGATTTGCAAAACGATTACATAAAAACTAGAACGGCACTCTTCGACCGATAAGCCTTTGCCCACATTATTGCGTAATTATAAATACTTTTACCAAGTTTGATTTAAATCCCTTCAGCTGTTCAAGTATCACATTTTAACTCTCGATGACCTCTAACCCTTGACCTCTTGACCCCAAAATCTAATCAGTTCATCTTTACATCATTATACATACTTGTATCAAGTTTGGTCAAAATCCGATCGCTGGTTCACAAGTTAGCGTCCGAAAAGAATTTTTATCCCATGGGACCTCTGACCTTTGACCTCTTGACCCAAATTCTAATCAATTTATCTTTACATCATTATACATACTTGAACCAAGTTTGACTTAGATACCCTCAGCCATTCTTAAGTTATCGTGGTAACGAAAACCCATCATTGACGGACGGATGCACACCCCAAAAACACGTTGCTCGGTTGGGCAACTTCGTCGGTGGAGGCATAAAAAAATTCTTAGTAGGTGGAAATGTCAAATATAGTGAATTAGATGAAGTGAGCATTAAAAAATGTTTGTAGCAAATGTATTTTGACATTTGTATTATTATTTATTTATCGCAGGTAACCCACGGTGCAAACAACAACAGAGTGCATCTTGCATCTTCATTGTCGAGAAGAATGTTGATTTAAATCAGTGATAGGAGTGCCGCAAGTATTCAGAAAACAATTCCATAGACTTACTGCACCAACCTCGAAGACTATTCGTTGTATAGTCCCAAAGTGGAGAGGGATGGGCTCTGTGAAGAACAATAATCTCAAAGCAGCGTCGCTAGAGCGTAAAAGTCTGATCAGAAGGCTTTCCCTTACAAATTGCAATTGATGCAGCAGTTAACCTCAGATGACAAGCATTGACATCGTGAATTTTGTGCGCGATTCAGAAGGATTATTGATCAAGTAGGAATTAACATGGACGATCTGATTTTCAGGGGACGAATGTCATGTTTACTTGAACTGTCGGTTTTGGGGCATGGAGAAGCCAGGCCAATTTGTTAATTTGCCTCTTCATGCCCCAAAAATAATGCAGTCATCAGATTTACGGTCCATACTTTTTTTTGAAGATCAGGATACTGAGGAAGGGGTGGCGGTGAATGCGGAATATTACGTACGCGTGTTGAACACATTTTTCTGGAGTCACATGAGAAACGTTCCTGGTGCTCGGTTTCAACAGGACGGAACAACTGTACGTACAGCTCTGCTTGTCCATGCAGTGGCTCGACAATCACTTTCCTGGAAAATTAATTTCCCACCGATCTGGATATTGTAGATGCATTTTTATCATAATGGGTTTGGGGGGTGATAAAATAAATTGATGATAAAACTTGATATTAAAATAAAAGATATTAAAGATGAAATAAAAATGTACTCAAATATGATACGATGCTTTTAAGTATGTATCCATTTGGAATCAACATAATTATATTTCTCCTTTGTATGGAAAGATCACCTGCATATTAAAAGTGTAAACAGGTTGAACTTTGCCAGTAAGTTGAATATAAGAAGACTTGCCGATCATTTTAAAAGCTATCTAAAGGAATTTTTAGAAAAGACACAAACAAGGTGTCATCCACCAGACGGTGGTCTCCTTGGGTTAACCTGAGGCGGTCCCTTCGGGTGGGTGCCTGGAATGTCCTATCCCTAAGAGAGGATGATCACCTGTCTCTGTTATCATCTGAGCTCAAGCGTTTGGACATCGTTATTGCAGCTCTCTCTGAGGTTCGGAGACCGGATTGCGGCGAGATAATGGTGGGTGGTTACACCTACTATTGGTCTGGTCGCTCTGATGGTTACCATACCCAAGGAGTTGCTGTAGCTGTGTCCAATAAGGTGACCCCAATGATAATTGAGGTAACACCGGTCAACGAGCGTATTATGAGATTAAGGATTCGCCACTCCTTAGGTGTCATTTCCCTGGTCTCTGTTTATGCTCCGACTGAGGCGAGTGATCTCACCGTGAAGGATGCATTCTACGCCACACTCGAGTCTGTGGTTGATCAGTGCCCCAGACGAGATACACTTCTAGTCTTGGGGGATTTCAATGCATCGACTGGAACTGATAGGGATGGTTATGAGGTGTGTGTTGGTCCCCATGGGTCAGGAACTATGAACCAGAATAGCACTAAGTTCCTTGACTTTGCAAGAAGTCATGGACTTAGGGTGGCTGGTTCATGGTTTCAGCGCCCACAAGCTCATCGCTGGACTTGGAAATCTGGACATCGCTGGACTTGTGGCAAAGGAGATTGACCATGTCCTCATTGACGGTCGTTGGAGGATGGTCCAGAACTGCAGGGTCTAACGGAGTGCTCAGTTCCTCAATACTGACCACAGGCTTGTTGTAGCAACTCTAAAGCTGCACCTTAAATCCTGGAGAATGGTACCATCCCAGCCTAGGCTGGATGTTGCCAAGCTCAGGGATGAGAGAGTAGCTGAGGAGTTTGCGAACAGGCTCAGTGGACATTTGGGGGGTCTGGGTGCTTTGGGGGGTCCTGAAGAGTTGTGGAGCGCCTTCAAGATCACCGTCCTTGATGTTGCCGGTGGATGTCTTGGAGCTCACCGCAGGGCAAAGAAGAATTTTGTCTCTCAAGGGACACTGGATACCATTGACCAGAGTCGCAGGGCCAGGCTGAATGGCAGAGCTGAGCTGTTCAGGGAGCTGAGGCGTAAAACTGTACGTGCACTGAGGGTGGACAAGGAGGCCTATTTGCGAGGAATCTGTGAGGGGGTAGAGCATCACCTGTGGACAGGTGATTCTCGTCCCGCTTACAGGGGAATTCGCGCATTACGTTCATCCAAGCCCATCCCTCGGAGCACTGCAGTTCGAGCAGAGAGTGGTAGGCTCTTGACAGAGGAGTCTGAAGTGAAGGCCCGCTGGGCGGGTTACTTTGAGCGGTTGTACCAGGCTGATCCCCCAGCTGTCGAGTTGGACGTCAAGGGTGTTACAATCCCTGTTGCTGACCCTCGAATCAACTGTGGTCTACCTTCGCTTGTGGAAACACGGGCTGTGGTGAACCGGTTGAAACGGGGCAAAGCTCCAGGGATCTGTGGCATCCATGCTGAACTTCTCAAGGCTGGGGGAAATGCTGCACTCGTGTCATTGCATGCAGTTTTGTGCTCTGCCTGGAACACAGGCATCATCCCAACTGACTGGAAGAGGGGCCTTGTTGTCCCTCTCTGGAAAGGGAAGGGTGATCGCCAAGACTGAAACAACTACCGAGGGGTGACGCTGCTGTCAGTGCCGGGCAAGGTCTTTGCTCGGATAATTCTTGATAGGGTTCGCCACCATCTGCTTGAGCACCAGCGTCCAGAGCAGTCAGGCTTTACACCAAAGAGGTCAACGATTGACCGTATCCTTGCACTTCGTGTCCTCACCGAACGCAGACGAGAGTTTCGGCAGGGGCTGCTTGCAGCCTATGTTGATCTCTGTAAAGCGTTCGATTCAGTGAATCGGGATGTCCTCTGGAGGATTCTTGGTCTTCGTGGGGTGCCACCAAAACTGATCGATCTGATGTCTGAACTCTACTCTGGTACTGAGAGTGCTGTGAAGTGTGGTGGTACCATCTCTGACTTATTTCCAGTTGTTACTGGAGTTCGTCAGGGATGTGTACTGGCCCCCACACTTTTCAGCACTTGTATGGACTGGATTTTAGGGAGGATGTCGGAGAGATCAAGCTGCGGTGCATCGTTTGGGAATGTCAAGATCTCGGACCTTGATTTTGCAGATGATGCAGTCATCTTTGCGGAGACTTTAGACATCCTCTTGGGGGCCCTCGAGGTGCTGAATGAAGAGTCGGAGCCGCTGGGATTACGGGTTTCTTGGGTCAAAACTAAGATCCAGGCTTTCGGTGACATCTTGGATGCTGCTGTCCTGTCTGTGTCTGTTTGTGGTGAGGATGTTGAGGTCATGGAGAGATTCACTTACCTTGGCAGTGATATTCATGTCTCTGCTGGCTGCGAGTCAGAGGTCAATAGACGTCTGGGTCAGGCCTGGGGAGTCATGGATTCACCGGATCATGGGGTGTGGCGCTGCCGGTACCTGTGCGGGAGGACGAAAGTCCGAGTCTTCAGGTCCTTGGTACTTCCAGTCTTGCTCTATGGGTGCGAGACTTGGACTCTGACCAAGGATCGGAGACGGAGACTTAATTCCTTTGGTACCAGGTGTCTTTGGAGAATCCTTGGCTATCGCTGGTCGGATTTGTGTCCAACGAGCGGTTGCTGAGAGAGACTCGGATGAGGTTTGTTACCTGCATAGTCCGTGAGCGTCAGTTGCGGCTGTATGGACATGTGGCTCATTTTCCTGACGCTGATCCTGCTCACCAGATTCTCTCAGCGAGGGAGTCTCATGAGTGGAGGAGGCCAGTGGGCCGACCACGTGCCTCATGGTTGCAGCAGGTTGACCATCATCTCAAGGAGATGGGGATGGGCCTGGCATCTGCCTGGGGGATGGCCAGACTGAGGCCCCTGGAGTACCGGCGGAAAGTGGACACAGCGACGCGCTGTTCTGGCACATGCTCCCATACCTGACCTGACACAAACAAGTTGGAATGTGGATTTAAGAAGGTGTCCAGATGTATTCACTTCGCTGTAGTCGTTTCAAGATAATAAATCTTCCCAGTTTCGGGAGAAGCAGACTGACTTTTAACCTACATGCGATGAAAACTTGTTTTAATGACCATTAAAGTTGGCGTTTGACGCCATTCCAGCATTCTGTGCGTTTTCTGTATTAGGAAAGGATTAACATGTCTATATTTGAAATATATGTTACAACCATTCAAGCAGGAGCTGTCCAAGAAGACTGAAGATAAGCTTCACCTGGAAGATGTCAAGACCAGACAAACTGGCACCAGTGTCAGAGATGATAAAAAAAATGTCTTACTGAAAAACTACATAAAGACTAAGATTCTCCATTTGTATTTGAGAGATCTGGAATGAGTTTGTTTGTTCAGAATCTCCTATGCGCGCATATTAAAGTGTTTTGTATGTTGAATAAATGTATTAATTGTACTGATGACTTAGAGAATTCTTCGACAATATCCTTGACCTCCACGATTTCCTGACCTCTCACCTTTAAATTTTTGTTTTTCTGTAAGGACAATGAACATTCCAGAAATCAAAGATGCTGTAACGCGGGTTATTTCCAGTCTCAGGTGAAACACTTTACCATAGAGATAAAGGATTCTATATGCATCTGTAAATGTGCAGAACTTGGAGGAGCACAGTTCAAACTAGAGGGGGAGCACTCGGGAGAGTGCAAAACCTCCGCCACCAATACTGCTGGGTCACTCAAGTGAACCTTATATCTTATTCATTAAATATGATGTCAACAGTGCTGACAGTTATAGTTCTTTTCTCCATTTTTTTTTGGGGGGGGGGGGGTGGAAATCACTTAAAACATGTAGAAATGCAAAAAACATTTTTTTCTCTAACAATTTTTTGGGGAGGGGTTGGAAATCACTTAAAACATGTAGAAATGCAAAAAAAAAATTTTTTTTTTGGGGGGGTAACAATTTTGGGGGGTTGGAAATCACTTAAAACATGTAGAAATGCAAAAAAAAGATTTTTTTTTTCTCTAAATTTTTTTTTGGGGGGGGGGGGTAACAATTTTTTGGGGAGGTTGGAAATCACTTAAAACATGTAGAAATGCAAAAAAAATTCTCTATTTTTTGGGGGGGTGGTAACAATTTTTTTGGGGGGGGGTTGGAAATCACTTAAAACATGCAGAAATGCAAAAAAAAAAAAAAATTCTCTAACAATTTTTTTTTGGGGGGGGGGACCAAGTCCAAAATTTAATGGCATGATCCTTTCGACCATACCTAACCCCCCCACCAAGTTTCGTCGAAATCCGTCGAGGAGTTTTTCCGTAATACTGTTCACAAACAAACAAACAAACAAACAAACAAACAAACAGAAAGGGGTGAAAACAGTAACCTCCATCCATCTTCGAAGATGGTGGAGGTTAACAACATTTGCTATCTCACACAAAACTTTATCAGTTTCTTTATGCATCAAACAAATGATATGGTCTCTCATTAAAATTAGCAGATTTAACAAACAAATTAAAATCGGGTACATTTTTGTGACTAACCTTGTACCGATGTCACAACAAACTTGGTTTTGCAACGAAGGGGCCAATTCACCAAAGCTTTCAAAATCTCCCACTTCATCACTGTGCTAGTGTGCTCGTCTACCAGCCATGTTTGAAAGCACACACCTGCAGGTTGTAGTCCTGCAGGATCTTGACGAGGGAGTCACGAAGCTGCGGTATCTTCATGCCTTCTGGGATACGCCTGATCAGTATTTTGGGATCGATGTGTGTGCCAATGTTATTGAGCAGTCCCGTAACAAACACTGCAGCCACGGAGATGAGAAGGGAATATATATCGTTTCTTCACATTTCAATGTCGGTTGCAAATGACACGATAACTTTCTGTTCAGGAACATGAAAATGCACGGTATCATTAAAAAAAAAACACCACAACAGGCTGAACAAGGGTTGATAATTAAGGCCAAAGTAAGCTTTTTTACCTCTACCACCAAAGGTGAACAGAGGTCGTGGTTTCACCTCTTTCTGTTTGTTCGTCTGTGAACAGGATATCTCAAAGTTATGGACGGATTCGGACAAAACTTGGTGGACAAGTTGGGTGTGTGACAAGGATGAAATGATTCGGTTTTGATGAAGATCCGGACCCAATTAGTTTTTAAGTGATTCTTCACCATTGATCAGGCTAATACCTATACATAGCACGATATCTCAAAAAGTTGGGTACGGATTCGGATTCGGATATGGCACAAGGAAAAATTGATTCCATTTTGGTGAATATCCAAATCCGGATTCGGATTCAAGAATTTTTCGATTTTTACAACGATTCTTCACCATTGAGAAATGGGGCCAAAAACGAGATACTGTATAACATATTTCAAAAAGTTAGAGACGAGTAATGACAAAACCAAGTAGATGAGTTGGTTTGATGACGAGAACAAGGAGATTCCATTTTGGTTCAGATCAGCAGATTCTGCCCATCAGTGGGATACAAAACGTAAACCGTTGGGCCGAGTGGAGGTGTGCGCTCTACCGAGTGCTGTTCTCGAATAATCTGCTTAATGGGTACAAATATAAAATTGTTGGTATTTCTGCTGAAAGCTTGGCTTGAGTTTATAATCGACAGAATCGAATCATTACACATTTCTTAAGTGGGTTATCTGTGCTGGATAGACACATTTGATGAGACTTAGACACCCACCCTGTGAAAGAGGACACATGAAGTTAACGAGACAACTGTTTTGTTGAGTAACGTGTTGGTGTTAAGGCAATGAAAAGGGCGAGTTGGACAAAGGAAGGGGCTGAATGAACGAGGTGTTATGATACAATGAGTACGAGAATCCCCTACGAGGCTTGGTTATGGCGTAGTTTATAAGATCGTCCCAGAGTTCCGGATCATCTTGCTCTTTTGCAAAGTCAATGGCCTTGTCCACGTTGTTCAGCTCCCGTGTAATCATCTTTAGCGCTTGACGGCTGTCACCCATTCGGCCTGTATAGGGAACACCAAAGGGTACACAAACGGGAAGTGAGGCTCCACACATGCTCGTGCAAAAGTGTCACAGTTAATAAATTGGTTCAGAGTAAAACTTTCCCTTTATTATTCATTCCCTGTTCCCCACATCAAAATAATAAAAACGACAGGTTCCCTTCCGAGTGCCCAGCATAAGGTGGCTCTTACAAAACAACACAAGGGACTGCGGAGTGCTTTAAATAATGGACATACCACGTTCTAATAATAAGGCGACTGTTGTACAAAACCACAATTAAATAAACATGTGTCTGTCTGTCTGTCTGTCTGTCCCTCTCTCTCTATCCATCATCTTGCCAGTTGTGCTCATTTGTCACCTCACTGTCCCACTGGCAAGTTAACCTTATTCTTCCATGAGCCTCCCTCTTATATCAGATTCTTTTTCCCCCAGTTTCATCTAATGTGACCTCCCGCTGTGTCCTTCCCACCCCTCATTTTTACCTCCATCCCGTGTTTGTCTGTCTCCGTCTGTTTTGTCTCTCAGTCCTGCTGTTGGTTCCTCCCTCTGTTTCTGTTGTTCCTTTTGTACTGTTGCATCCTGATTCGTTCTGTGTTCCAGCTCTTCCACGAACGTGCCAGAACAGCACGTCGCTGCGTCCACTTTCCGCTGGTACTCCAGGGGCCTCCGTCTGGCCATCCCCCAGGCAGATGCCAGGCCCATCCCCATCTCCTTGAGATGATGGTCAACCTGTTGCAACCATGAGGCACGTGGTCGACCCACTGGCCTCCTCCACTCATGAGACTCCCTCGCTGAGAGAATCTGGTGAGCAGGATCAGCGTCAGGAAAACGAGCCACATGTCTATACAGCCGCAACTGACGCTCACGGACTATGCAGGTAACAAATCTCATCCGAGTCTCTCTCAGCAACCGCTCGTTGGACACAAAATCCGACCAGCGATAGCCAAGGATTCTCCGAAGAGACCTGGTACCAAAGGAATTAAGTCTCCGTCTCAGATCCTTGGTCAGAGTCCAGGTCTGGCACCCATAGAGCAAGACTGGAAGTACCAAGGACCTGAAGACTCGGACTTTCGTCCTTCCGCACAGGTACCGGCAGCGCCACACCCCATGATCCAGTGAATCCATGACTCCCCAGGCCCGACCCAGACGTCTATTGACCTCTGACTCGCAGCCAGCAGAGACATGAATATCACTGCCAAGGTAAGTGAATCTCTCCACGACCTCAACATCCTCACCACAAACAGACACAGACAGGACAGCAGCATCCAAGATGTCACCGAAAGCCTGGATCTTAGTTTTGACCCAAGAAACCCATAATCCCAACGGCTCCGACTCCTCATTCAGCACCTCGAGGGCCCCCAAGAGGATGTCTAAAGTCTCCGCAAAGATGACTGCATCATCTGCAAAGTCAAGGTCCGAGATCTTGACATTCCCAAATGACGCACCGCAACTTGATCTCTCCGACATCCTCCCTAGAATCCAGTCCATACAAGTGCTGAAAAGTGTGGGGGCAAGCACACATGCCTGACGAACTCCAGTAACAACTGGAAATAAGTCAGAGATGGTACCACCACACTTCACAGCACTCTCAGTACCAGAGTAGAGTTCAGACATCAGATCGATCAGTTTTGGTGGCACCCCACGAAGACCAAGAATCCTCCAGAGGACATCCCGATTCACTGAATCGAACGCTTTACAGAGATCAACATAGGCTGCAAGCAGCCCCTGCCGGAACTCTCGTCTGCGTTCGGTGAGGACACGAAGAGCAAGGATACGGTCAATCGTTGACCTGTTTGGTGTAAAGCCTGACTGCTCTGGATGCTGGTGCTCAAGCAGATGGTGGCGAACCCTATCGAGAATTATCCGAGCAAAGACCTTGCCCGGCACTGAGAGCAGCGTCACCCCTCGGTAGTTGTTGCAGTCTTGGCGATCACCCTTCCCTTTCCAGAGAGGGACAACAAGGCCTCTCTTCCAGTCAGTTGGGATGATGCCTGTGTTCCAGGCAGAGCACAAAACTGCATGCAACGACACGAGTGCAGCATTTCCACCAGCCTTGAGAAGTTCGGCATGGATGCCACAGATCCCTGGAGCTTTGCCCCGTTTCAACTGGTTCACCGCAGCCCGTGTTTCCACAAGCGTAGGTGGACCACAGTTGATTCGAGGGTCAGCAACAGGGATTGTAACACCCTTGACGTCCAACTCGACAGTTGGGGGATCAGCCTGGTACAACCGCTCAAAGTAACCGGCCCAGCGGGCCTTCATTTCAGACTCCTCTGTCAAGAGCCTACCACTCTCTGCTCGAACTGTAGTGCTCCGAGGGATGGGCTTGGATGAACGTAATGCGCGAATTCCCCTGTAAGCGGGACGAGAATCACCTGTCCACAGGTGATGCTCTACCCCCTCACAGATTCCTCGCACATAGGCCTCCTTGTCCACCCTCAGTGCACATACAGTTTTACGCCTCAGCTCCCTGAACAGCTCAGCTCTGCCATTCAGCCTGGCCCTGCGACTCTGGTCAATGGTATCCAGTGTCCCTTGAGAGACAAAATTCTTCTTTGCCCTGCGGTGAGCTCCAAGGCATCCATGGGCAACATCAAGGACGGTGGTCTTGAAGGCGCTCCACAACTCTTCAGGACCCCCCAAAGCACCCAGAACCCCCAAGTGTCCACTCAGCCTGTACGCAAACTCCTCAGCTACTCTCTCATCCCTGAGCTTGGCAACATCCAGCCTCGGCTGGGATGGTACCATTCTCCAGGATTTAAGGTGCAGCTTTAGAGTTGCTACAACAAGCCTGTGGTCAGTATTGAGGAACTGAGCACTCCGGTAGACCCTGCAGTTCTGGATCATCCTCCAACGACCGTCAATGAGGACATGGTCAATCTCCTTTGCCACACCGCCAGCGTTGGAATACCAAGTCCAGCGATGAGCTTGTGGGCACTGAAACCATGAACCAGCCACCCTAAGTCCATGACTTCTTGCAAAGTCAAGGAACTTAGTGCCATTCTGGTTCATAGTTCCCGACCCATGGGGACCAACACACACCTCATAACCGTCCCTATCAGTTCCAGTCGATGCATTGAAATCCCCCAAGACTAGAAGTGTATCTCGTCTGGGGCACTGATCAACCACAGACTCGAGTGTGGCGTAGAATGCATCCTTCACGGTGAGATCACTCGCCTCAGTCGGAGCATAAACAGAGACCAGGGAAATGACACCTAAGGAGTGACGAATCCTTTATCTCATAATACGCTCGTTGACCGGTGTTACCTCAATTATCATTGGGGTCAGCTTATTGGACACAGCTGCAGCAACTCCTTGGGTATGGTAACCATCAGAGCGACCAGACCAATAGTAGGTGTAACCACCCACCATTATATCGCCGCAATCCGGTCTCCGAACCTCAGAGAGAGCTGCAATCCCGATGTCCAAACGCTTGAGCTCAGATGATAACAGAGACAGGTGATCATCCTCTCTTAGGGATAGGACATTCCAGGCACCCACCCGAAGGGACCGCCTCAGGTTAACCCAAGGAGACCGCCGTCTGGTGGACGACACCTCAGCACCACTCCGACACACTCTCCCGCAATCTGACCCAGGGATGTTACCCCGTGGTTTCCCTCCTATCAAAGATTGGGGGTCCCGAAGGCTTTGCCCCAATCCCGTCATCCGGTGAGCTGCCCTGCGAAGGGAAGCTGCACAGGAGGTACTCCCACGGAGTGGGTTTTCAGATTTTTTTGCGTTTTTGCATTTTGCGGAATGAAGGGTTTTACGGTGGCCGGAGTGCAAATCCTGCCACCAACCTCCTAATAAGAAGTGACCCAACTGCAGGAGGACGTCCGCAGACACAGTTGGGCACTAGATATGGATGGCCGTTGGCTCACAAGGAGCTCCTCCGCCCTTTGACAGGTTTTGTTTTTAATCCTGCTGGGTGTCCATATCCAAACACCCTCCTCACCAGAAAACCTGGTGGGGGAGACGGTTTAGTCGCCGACGACCCGACCATGGAACAGGTTAGTACAGGTTTACATGGTACCTGTAGCAGGTCACAGATCGAACCTGACCTGACAGACCTGATGAAGGAACCCAAACAAGCAAAAAGAAAACATGAAGTCATCAGAAGGAACCTGGATAGGATTCGCATTGTAGTTGCGACTCCTCCACCTTCAAACCCATCCAGGTACAGCCAAGTGAGCCTTATTCAAAAAAATATAAAATAAATAATATATATTTTAAAAAGTCAAAAAACAAAAAGAACCCAGATCAAAAAATTAAATATTTCTGACTGCCATACCACATGTCCAATAAAGTTGAAATTTAAAACATATATTCCACATCACTACTAGATCACAATTGTGAAGTTTCACATTGATTGATTAAGCGGTTTCAGAGAAACGCTATTTAATATTTTCTTCAATCCAATATGGCTGCCAAACCATGTGGCCTATCAATTATTCCTTAACAAACTTGTACACCCATGGCTTGGGGAACATTTCTGTGAAGTTTCCCCTTGATCTGTCCAGCCATTCTGGAGAAGCTGATTTTTTTTTAAATGGGTTTTAGGGTAAATCCAATATGGCTGCCAAACCATGTGGCCTATGATGTCATATGTGTGAACCTTTTGTTCCTCATGGATAGGCGGTCATACGTTTAAAGTTTCGTCTCGATCTGTTCAGCCACTTCAGAGAAGATTTTTGAAGGATTAAAAAAAAAAAAAACAATATGGTTGCCGAATCACGTGACCGATGACGTTATCAAATTATTTTCTGTGGACCATTTTATCCCGAGATGACCCTCAAAAATTTTCATATTGATCAGATGTAGCGTACTACATATGCAATTATGACATCATAATGAAGGCACGTATGATGTCAAAAAAAAAAAGATCACACTTATTCCCCATGAGGAGTACTTGCCATGTGCAAAGTTCCAATTTTTTCCTTGATGCGGTTTCATTGACACAGAGATCCAATTTTTTTTTCTGTTTTCCCAACATGGCTGCCACACCATGTGACCTATGATGTCATAATTATCATTAGAGCATTCTACATAAGTCGTCGCACCGATGGTGAAAAGTTTGTCTCAATCCGACAAGCGGTTGAGGAGAAAAACATGAATGCTCTGTGCGGACAAACAAATAAACAAACAAACAGACCCAAACACAATACCCTCTCGGTCGAGGGTAAGAAGGTTGGTGAGGACATATATATATATATATATATATATATATATATATATATATATATATATATATATATATATATATATATATATATATATATATAGGGTGAGTCAAAAGTAGCGCCCGATTTCTGTTTTTTTGGCTGTCAGATTCTTTCTGGGAAGTCATGTTGTTAATAATTGTCTTGCAGATTATTAATTTTCGTAATTTATTTGTTTTTGATTTTGTTTTGCAGGTTATTGCTGCGAGTTTGGAAAGTTACTGAATTTGCACCAAATTGAACCATGAATTACCTTTCAATGAATCAACGCATTGCGGCCGTGAAACATTACCACAAATGTAATGAACAACCAACGATGGTGGCACGCCGTTTGGCACAGGAATTCGATATTAACCCACCTCAGGGAAGAAACATACTGTTGCGGATTTGGAAGGCTATCGCACTCAACCATTCAGGTCCCCAGAGATTAGTTATCTCGGTAAGTACGTGTTTATACATAGCCCTTTCCCTTGTTTAATGGGTAATTAAATGTTAAATGCGCTGTGATTTATTTTAATAGTTAGGAATTTTATCGAGATTCCACCAGAGAAGAAGAACCACCCTCCTCCACAAAAGTATGGTCAGAAAAAGAAGTAAACAAAATTGACGGTTGGGGCGGGTCCCTCAGAACGGTGTAAACAAGTATCAACTCCCACCCCAGGGACTTTCCCCGCGTGCCGGGAAGGGGGTATGGGAGCGCATCGGAGCGAATAAAAGACTGAGAGAGATGGGAGAGAGAGAAAGAGAGAGAGAGAGAGACCGAACCAGACAGAACCAGAGTGAGCCAAGAGGAGAGAGACAGGAGAGAGATGGGAGAGAGACCGAGCAGGATGGAGCCGGTTAGAGCCGAACGGATAAAAGACGGAGAAAGCCAAGAGGAGAGCCAGCCAAGAGGAGAGAGCCAGCCAAAAGGAGCGAGCCAGCCAAGAGGAGAGAGCCAGCCAAGAGGAGCCAGCCAGCCAAGCGAAGTGAGCCGGTGGGCGCTCCTTTCGTCGTCATCGTCGTGGCCTCGGTGGTCACCACTGTGGTTGTCGTCTTGCTGAGCTCGTCGTACTGGTCTTGGGGGCTCATCGAGCTGGTCCAGAGACGTCGTCCTGTCCTGCCTTCGTCGTCAAAGACAGGTCCAAAGTAGACCCTGGCTTTGGCTCCTCTATCCTCTGAGTTGAAGGCCGAAATAAAGGCATTAGCCACCACTTCTGTCTGTGTGTGTGTCTGTGCGTGGGCCCATCTCGTAAGTAGTAAAATTGCATAAGTGCCTGTGCTGTATATTGTTTGCATTTCTTATATTCGGTTCAATTTGTTCTTGAGTGCTCCCCTAGTTCCCCATTATTAGTTGTAAAATAAAAACCCCCATTGTTTGAATGTACATCAACTCGTCGTGTCATTTCTTTCATTGGCTGAGCATGTCGTGCATGTGGGAAAGTGAGCAGTCATTGCCGCTGTAACGGAGTAACAGGGAAATCGGGCCGGCGGAATTCGGCGATTATTAAACCGCTCGGCTTCGCATACGGAACGAGTGCGCTTAAGCGGCTCACTTCCGTACGAGTTCCGTCGAGGGTGGAATACCCCAGGAGCTGGATCACGTGGGTATTTAGGTAAATTGGAACTGGCAATCGACCCTACCCCACGCGGTCCACCCATTGGCGTATTTTGGTCCAAAAGAACCAGGACCCGCCGACCTCGGACTTCTCCGGGCCGGCGATCTGTAATTCCGGGCGATCGAGCCGAGGCGGCCCCACTGCTCCATCGAGGGTCGTGCTCGAGGCGGCACGCCGGCGGAAACCACAACAATACGATTGATTGTTGATATTTTTGAAGCAACAGGGTCGGTAGCCACTGCAAAGAAGTCCGGTCATCCGAAAACGGCAACGAATGTAGCTAAGGCTGAAGAAGCCATCAGAAGACTGGAACAAAGTCAGCAAAAGTCAACTCGCCGTTTATCTGCAGAGTTGGAAATGAGCCAATCAAGTGTTATCTGTATCCTTCACCAGAAAAAATGGAAACCTTGCATTCCACGCTTACTGTATGCCCTTCATGATGGAGATGACGACCGCTGTCTTCAATTTTACGAAGAGTTCTTAGCTAAACTTCACGAAGAGGACACAATGCTAGACAACATCTGGTGGTCAGATGAGGCATGTTTTAAGCTCAATGGCACAATTAACAGACACAATTGTTTTTACTGGGCTGGAAATAACCCAAGAATGACAGGTGAGAAGGAGGTAAATTTACCTGGAGTGACTGTTTGGGCAGCCATATCTCCATTAGGGATAATTGGACCCTTTTTCTTTGAGGGATCTGTCACTGCAGAAATTTACCTGGATATGCTGCAAACCCTCTTTTGGCCCAGGGTACAAGATCAGGACTGTTATTTCCAGCACGATGGAACTCCACCTCATTATGGGCATTATGTTTGTCAGTGGCTTGATGAAAACTTTCCCAGAAAGTGGACCAGCTGCTGCGGTCCGATCGAGTGGCCGGCACGCTCCCCAGACCTTACACCTCCAGATTTCTTTATTTGGGGGCTCATGAAAGACCTGGTTTATCGTGAAAAGCCTCGTACCATTCAGGAATTGAAGGCTCAAATCACTGCAGTTTGAGGAAATTGATATTGAACGCTGCAGACGTGTGTGCCGCTCTGTGCTGACTCGGCTGCAATTGTGCATCGATCACGAGGGAGGGCACTTTGAAAATAGCAAGTAAAACAGCTTGCTCCAGTTCCGTAATAATTTTTTCTTGAATAAATGGTTAGATAAACATGTCATTCATTTATTTCTCCCTTCTTGTACACTGTAATACAAATGGCAAACAAACAATCAACTGACAGAAATCAGGCGCTACTTCTGACTCACCCTGTATATACAGACAGTGACGTAGAAATGTAGAGATATAGACAGTGATGTAAAAATGTAGAGATATAGACAGAGATGTAGAAATGTAGTGATATAGACAGAGATGTAGAAATGTAGAGATATAGACAGTGATGTAGAAATGTAGAGATATAGACAGTGATGTAGAAATGTAGAGATATAGACAGTGATGCATAAATGTAGAGATATGGACATATACAAATAAATGTCGAGATATAGACAGAGATGTAGAAATGTAGAGATATACACAGAGATGTAGAAATGTAGAGATATAGACAGAAAGAAATAGCAGATATTGTCAGAGAAATTTGTCAAAATCAGATCCAGAAGAGATGGAGTACCATTGGTTGAGATCTGGGTCGGGAAGTTGACAGATTGAGTCAGTCCCAATGAGTCGCAGAAAGCTTTTGCTGAAGTGCCATGGCAGGTGAGAGAGGTACCCACACCTAGCCAACTGGCATGATGACAATTGAAGTCACCACATATGAGGAAGAGAGAGTTTGGATGAGAAGATAGAAGTTAGTCCATGTTTTCGGATAGTGAGGTGTAGATGGAGTCATCACTGTTAGGTGGACGGCACAGTACACACATAAACATGAGGTGGGAGTGGAGGGGAAGCCGTAGCCAGAGGTATTCCTGGGGGTGTGGAGAGTGAGGGCAGTGCGTGGAGAGTGAGGAATAGAGTCTTTGATGAAGAGAGCAACTCCTCCACCAGGACGAGGCTCAGGTGTGTCATACCGGAGGAGGGAGGAAACAGGGAGAGATACTTGGGAGTCAGACACGTGTGTGTAAAGATAAAGACAGAGATGTAGAAATGTAGAGATATAGACAGATATATATATATATATATATATACATAAATAAATGTAAAGATATAGACAGAGATATAGAAATGTAGAGATATAGACAGAGATGTAGAAATGTAGAGATATAGACAGAAAAATAGAAATGTAAAGATATAGACAGAGATGTAGAAATGTGGAGATATCAAGATATCGACATAGATGCAGAAATATGGAGATATAGACAGATATATGGAAATGTAAAGATATAGACAGAGATGTAGAAATGTAGAGATATAGACAGATATATAGAAATGTAGAGATATAGATAGAGATGTAGACATGTAGAGATTTTGACAGATATATAGAAATGTAGAGACATAGACAGATATATAGAAATGTAAAGATATAGAGAGAGGTGTAGAAATGTGGAGATAGAGACAGATATATAGGAATGTAAAGATATAGACAGAGATGTAGAAATGTAGAGATATAGACAGATATATAGAAATGTAAAGATATAGACAGAGATGTAGAAATGTGGAGATTACGAGATATAGAGATGTAGAAATGTAGAGATAAAGACAGATATATAGAAATGTAGAGATATAGACAGATATATAGAAATGTAAAGATATAGACAGAGATGTAGAATGCAAAGATATAGACAGATGTAGAAATGCAGAGATATAGACAGAGATGTAGACATGTAGAGATATAGACAGATATGTAGAAATGTAGAGATATAGACAGATGAAAAAATGTAGAGATATAGACAAATATATAGAAATGTAAAGATATAGACAGAGATGTAGAAATGTGGAGATAACGAGATAGACAGAGATGTAGAAATGTCGAGATATAGACAGAGATGTCGAAATGTAGAGATATAGACAGAGATGTCGAAATGTAGAGATATAGACAGAGATGTAGAAATGTAGAGATATAGACAGATATATAGAAATGTAAAGATATAGACAGAGATATCGAGATATCGACATAGATGCAGAAATATGGAGATATAGACAGATATATAGAAATGTAAAGATATAGACAGAGATGTAGAAATGTAGAGATATAGACAGAGATGTAGAAATGTCAAGATATAGACAGATATATAGAAATGTAGAGATATAGATAGAGATGTAGAAATGTAGAGATATAGACAGATATATAGAAATGTAGAGACATAGACAGATATATAGAAATGTAGAGACATAGACAGATATATAGAAATGTAGAGACATAGACAGATATATAGAAATGTAGAGACATAGACAGATATATAGAAATGTAAAGATATAGAGAGAGATGTAGAAATGTGGAGATAGAGATATCGACAGAGATGTAGAAATGTGGAGATCGAGACAGATATATAGGAATGTAAAGATATTGACAGAGATGTAGAAATATAGAGATATAGACAGATATGTAGAAATGTAGAGATATAGACAGATATGTAGAAATGTAGAGATATAGACAGATATATAGAAAAGTAGAGATATAGGCAGAGGTGTAGAAATGTAGAAATATAGACAGATATATAGAAATGTAAAGATATAGACAGATGTAAAAATGTGGAGATAGAGATAGACAGAGATGTAGAAATGTAGAGATATAGAGATGTAGAGATGTAGAGATGTAGAGATGCAGAAATGTGGAGATATCGACAGAGATATAGAGATATAGACAGAGATGTAGAAATGTGGAGATATTGACAGAGATGTAGAAATGTAGAGATATAGACAGAGATGTAGAAATGTAGAGATATAGACAGAGATGTAGAAATGTAGAGATATAGACAGAGATGTAGAAATGTAAAGATATAGACAGAGATGTAGAAATGTCAAGATATAGACAGATATATAGAAATGTAGAGATATAGATAGAGAAGTAGAAATGTAGAGATATAGACAGATATATAGAAATGTAGAGACATAGACAGATATATAGAAATATAGAGACATAGACAGATATATAGAAATGTAAAGATATCGACAGAGATGTAGAAATGTGGAGATCGAGACAGATATATAGGAATGTAAAGATATTGACAGAGATGTAGAAATATAGAGATATAGACAGATATGTAGAAATGTAGAGATATAGACAGATATGTAGAAATGTAGAGATATAGACAGAGATGTAGAAATGTAGAGATATAGACAGATATATAGAAATGTAAAGATACAGACAGAGATGTAAAAATGTGGAGATATCGAGATATCGACAGAGATGTAGAAATGTAGAGATATAGAGATGTCGAGATGTAGAGATAAAGACAGAGATGCAGAAATGTGGAGATATCGACAGAGATATAGAGATGTAGACAGATATGTAGAGACATAGAGATGCAGCGATATAGACAGAGATGTTGAGATATAGATCTCTGCAGAGATATAGACAGAGATGTAGATATATAGGGATGTAGAAATATTGAAATTTAGAGATGGAGAGATACAGATAGAGACAGAGATAGAGAAACACACAGACGCAGACACAGATATTGACAGATATATTGAGATATAGACAGAGAGAGTGGTGTGGGAGAAGTAAAGGGTTAAAAATGAACTTACTAAGCAAGAAAATAGTTTCTTCAACAAAGTTTCGCTGCTGGCAAACCTCCAGAGCCTGAACAGAAACAAGATGGTTAATTTGTTTGTGTGTATGCAATCAAGCCAGCAATGACATTTAACCAGTTGTTCCCTTGACCTCAACAAATGTTTTGCACAGGAAGCAAATAGAGGCTTCAATGAATATACGGACTGTATGTGGCACATCTCTCAATCAAAGAGAGCACTTTAAACAATAACACTGAAGCAACATCCACCATGTTAGACGTGATGAAAGAAAAAAAAAAAAAAAAGAGGCGTTTTTGGTCACTTGACCGATCCATTAATTATTGTCGACCCAATTTAAATGTTTTTGAATTTCTATCAGCTAGACTGCGGCAGTTTCTGCATTTTGGTAGCCAAGCCAGTTCTGCTCTGGCTTTGTAGTTTTTCGGGTTGTTCTGATCATTTTTGCATGATTCTTCGTGGCTGGGAAAGATGTGAAAGATCACGATGCCATTGTAATAATTTAATTTATGGAATTAATTAACAAATGTCACACCATAAACAACCACAGCCAATGGCACCTAGTCATAGTAGAGGGATCGGAAAAATTATCAGAAGTTCTTAAAACCTATACCCCCCCCCCCCACCCCAAAAGTTTGTACAATAATGCACTACTTGCTTTAAAGCAACAAAACTGAGCAAGAGCTTATTGTGTAAGAGCATAACGATGCATTTTGCAGTTCTGCCGTGTCAGAATTACAAATTGGTTTTAAGACAGCATTGAAGTTTGACCATTTCAAAGCCCCAAAATGAATGCAACAGAATCTCTCTGGGACATTTTGGAACACCATGTGATGGCTATGGTTTACAGAGCACAATTCACTGAAGAACTTTTATGTGCTCTGAAGGAGGAATGGTGTATTACAATATGGTACAATCTGTTCTCTATGCAAACGTGGTGTAAAGTGTTGGTGACAGCAGCAACCCATTATAAATCAGATGGGCTGGCAGGATAGCCGAGAGATATGCACACTCGCTTCTGAGCTATGTTGTCTGGGTTTGAATCTCAGTCCAGTTATAAACTGTTCCACAGGCACAGTGAGTCATAAACGTGTGTGCCGTCTCTCAGATGGACCTTTAAACTGGATGTCCCATCTGCCGGCATTAGTTGGTGGACTTTAAAGATGCCATGGTGTCATTCGCGAAGAATGGTCGAGCAATCACTGGCACCATGAACAAATTACAAATTCTAACTCTAATCGACTTCGATCAGCGGCAGAGCCACACCCCCAGCAATTGAAGCTACCTGCAGCCCTGTGCTGCATATGAAAGAAGAAATGAAATAAAGTGATGAATTATTAGCCCTATATATTTGCAAATATGCAGCCTTTTGATTATTATTTAAAAGCTTTTTGTATCATCTAGAACTGAATTCATTGTTGAAACTATTCATGGTTAGTTTGTGTTCACATTTGCACCTACTGTTAAAGCTGGTTTCTCATTATTATTGCAGAGCAGCCATCAAGTCAAAAACAGATTGCTGGCGTTGCACGGGCACCTTTCGCACATGGCAACCAAGAGTGGCAGAGGCACCAATTCAGAATGGAAAGAGAACCAACCGCATGTAACCTTTTTTTGGGCAGAATTGTCATTTTCTACCAATCGTGTGCACTTGTGAATACATTTTCAGGGTGAAAAACCTTTTTGTGGGCATCTCAAAGTTTGTGTTGTCCAAGTGTCTGTTCCACTTGCTTTTGTTGTTGGTGGTGACAAGTTATTGTGGCAACATAAATGGAATCGACATCTTTAAGTTGCATAGACTGAGAAAACATCAGGGGAAAAAAAAAACCACACGAATCACATGATCGAGAGCAGTAAATGAGACATTACAGGTCATGACATCTAGCAGCAATGCAACAAAAGGCTAAAACGGCTCCCTGTAGTCATCGTGGCTGCCACGTGCTGCTCACCTACTTCTTGCATTTTATTACAATGAATTCAGCATTATTTAATTTTTCCAACTGCTGGCATGCCGCGTGAAAATCTCGGTTTGCTTGCCGCTCACATTCCGTCTCTTTTGTGTTTTTGACAGGATGGCTCCAATAATGTATGACATATTTAAATACCGAGAATAAAGTGAAAAGGATCACAAAATAAATAAATATAAATAAATAAATAAATAAATATATTTGCATTACCTTCTGAAGAGGGCAGTGAATGCTATGGCGAAGAAAGGGAAGCAGATTGGGTCGATCAAACTCGGCATAGAGACCAATTTGGAGCTCGTGATATTGGGTTCCTTTGTGTGGGTCTGTCTGGAAGAGCCGATGCAGGTACTGTGGAGCAGAGCAGACATTCATATCTCAGCACATCACTAGATCCTCAAGGGAATACAACATCATTGTAACCTGAACAATTTTCACCATCGACCACGACTCAAGCCTGTTACAAGTCATGAACACGAACACAAAAACAAACAATAATTAAAATTCCATCTCCTTGTGACCCCTTTTACCATCACAACCTGTTTGTGTGGCTTTGTCACGCCACAAATCTTTTGTATTCAGATGTAGTCGTTTGTTGTTTGAGGAGATCCTCAACACAAAAACAACATATCGTGCTCCGCTTGAGCTTAATGTTTATTTTGAGCAAGCAAGTCGAGGATTTCATTTAAGTCGACTGTCGAGTTTCTGGTCATCATATCAACCATTCTTGTTTGTGACACCTTTCACAAATGTTAACACAGGCAATGCTGAGAAGTTATAAGCTTCAAAGCAGAGCTAGACCTTATATCAGGTCCAACACAAAGCTCATTTACCTACAAACCAGCAACGCAACAAAGATCGGGGTGAAAAATTATGAATACACAATTAAAATATATGCTTAGTTACAAATGTACAGGTCGTGGACAAAAAAAAATGGAAACAGTTATGTAAAGTCACTTAATACGGCGTTGGGCAACCATGTGTGGCCAGTACGGCCTGTATGCGCCATGGCGTAGAGTCCACCAGCGTCTGGAATTCTACAAGAGGAATGCAGCACCATTCTTCAATGAGAAAGTCAATCAACTCACACCTGTTTGATGGAGGTGGAAAAACGCTGTTTCAGGCATCGTTCCAGAATATCCCATAAATGCTCGATTTGGTTCAGATCTGATGATTGAGAAGGCCATGACATATGGATAACATCAGTCATGCTCATCAAACTATTGGGCTACCACACATGCTCTGTGGATGGGGGCATTGTCATCCTGGAAGGCAACCCTCCCGACAGGAAAGAAATGCTGCAACGTGGGGTGAAGATGATCACTCGGTACCATTAAGTAGCGATGGCATTGACCTTGCCTTCAAAGGGAACGACTGCACCAAAACCATGCCAGGAAAAATGCACCCCACAACATTACAGAACCACCAGAACCCTTCACTGTTTGAACCATGCACTCAGGGTTGTAGTTATTTAGGTTTGCGCCACACGTGCACTTATCCGTTTGTCGAGAACATGGTGAAAGATGATTCATCTGACCGTATCACATTTATCTACTGCTCATCGTCCATTGCCTGTGCTCTTTGCACCAATGGACTCGCAAATGTGCATTGCCAGATGTGATGAGCAGTTTGTGCACTGCAACCCAACTATGGTATGCTGCTCTGTGTAGTTCTTGGAGAACAGTTCTTGATGAAACCGGCTGCTCGTGCCCCAGCTTGAAATTTACAGTCAATTGATCTGCAGTTGCTCACCTGCTTTGACTTGTATTTCAAAATAATGCACGGATATCACAATCCTGGAGTATACACTTCTGTCCATTGTACTAATGATGTCTTTCCCTCGGAGTTCTGTGCCGACATCACCTTTGACGCCGTTGCTCATGAAACATCAGCAATTTGAGCTGTCTGTCACTGAAGCTCCTGCCAAACGCACCCCAACAATCACCCCTCTTTCAAAGTCACTGAGGTCTCTTGCAGCCATGCTAGCTTTCATTATAGGCAATCAGACCTGTGCATCATTTTTATACATGACCATAAGCATGCTGGGTTGCAATTTGCTTAATTAACACATGGGCCTCAACTGTGTGGAAGTTGTTGCTTTCAATATACTTGGTGTTCCTCATTTACCCAGGTGTTCCCATTTTTTTTTTGTCCAACACCTGCATGTCAAGTGCAAGAAACAAAGCAAAAACATTTCAAAACCAAAACTAACCTCATGCATAAGTCGAGGCTCCGATTCCAGGTCTTTGACTACCTTATTAATCTGCAGAAATGAAATGTCGAGTTTCAGCCACGGGTATGCACGATGCTGCTCATAACTGATTCTACAACAATTAATCTCAACAAGAAGTTCCAGTTTTAGGTTATGTCCCCATATTCAATGTAGTAGTGAATAAACTGATGTCTGAAAGTAATGAGATCTTTCAGTGACGAGTTTCACTTACAGGAACTTTGTCTTCATTTTCCAGCAACATCTTTGCAGCCCTCTTTGGAAGGAACAAAGTGGAGCATGCCACACACACACAGATGATAATTAGTCTGTACAGATCATTTTATCTCACTAATTCTTTTTTTATTTTCGCAATAGGTCATCACATGTAACAAATTAACTGCAAGTAAGCAACATCTGCAGCCAACATCACATCAAGCCTATTTTAAGTTTGTAACTGCAATAATAACACGAAAAAGTAATTTGCAATAAAAGTAACAGCTATTTCATTCAAAATTCTACATGACTCAATGCTATAACTTGGTACCCGTGATTTGATTCCCGATGTCCTGCAAATAAAATATCCTGATTTCATAATTTCTTTATCAGACCTGTGGATCAAACTCCATGAGAAGTAGGATCTTGTCCTGAATGGCATTGAAGAGGGAATGACGCCCGATGAGGTCAAACACGTCTGGATGACGGAGCTTGAGATAGATGTCCAGGGCTTTGTCGTAGCGTTGGTCATAGGTGTACCTGCGGAGACGTAGGGCACAAGGTCACATGTGGGCCCTCACCACTGGCGTGACCAGCATAACATTTTTTATATGGAATGCAATAATCTGTTTGGTGTTGTGCCTTATGAACAGCCATCCTTCATTGAGACATGATGTAAGCCAAGGATAATTTAAGGTGGCATTTTAAAAACAAAAATGAGGTTTTTTTTTTCTTTCTCCTTGATTTGAGATAATGAATTAGGTGTAAATAAAAAGAGAACAGAATGTGAAACATTTGGATCTGATATGGGTGGTATATAGGTCTCAGTGCTTAAACTGCATGCAGAGAACAGAGGTTAGGATAATTTATTTATTTGTCCAATATGGTGGAACAGGCTACATACAAGAGTTGTTCAAAAGTGACCTGACCTTTCTTCGATGAAAAATACACAATATTTTCAATAGAATAATATTTATTGAGGTAATTTGTCCTTATGGTGTTCGAAACAAATATCCATGATCGCAAGTTTCCTGCTTTTAATGTTCTGTACCAGAAATATCTGCTCCCATTGAGAGAGGCCGGGGGGAAGTGGGTGGTGGTTAGGTTTGTAAGTTTGTCGGGGATGTGATGATCATGGAATGCCTCAAGGATGTCGGGTTTCCCCCCAAAATGTCGGGTTTCCTGCTCACCTTCACTCTTTCATTCCTCTCTTTTCCCGCCTCTGGAACAAACTCTCGACACTCTCTTCAATCCCACTCCTCCCTTCATGTCTTCAAAACAGCTGTTCACCGCCATCTCAAATATTCCCCCAAACAAAATCTTGATCTTTTCTACCCCCGTTAACCCACCTCCTTGATATTCCCCGTTTTCCTTCTTGAAAGTCCCTGTAGCACCATCTTGTTTACCCAGTGTACCCTGCCCCATCCCTCTCCCTTCTACACATATCCTATTGTCTTTGTTCCCCACTATTTTGTGCTTCCCTCTCCCACCCCTCTCGTCTCCTGCCTTGTTATATTTTCTGTGTATCATCTCTTACATGAGCCTTGACTTGGTATACAAAACAACTAAAAATAGACAAATCAGAGATGGGGAATCCCCCGCCATTGAAAAATAATTGAAATCAGATAAGCGTTTTTCCATTTATTACAAAAAACATTTTTTTTCAAGATGGCCACCCCAGTCGGCCATCTTGGATCCGTTATGGAAAAAAAATGTTATGGCCTGGACATACACACTGAATCTCAATGATAAACAAGGATTTTGATTAAAACATTTATGGCTGGTCTACCACTTCACCAAGTATGCCATCCTTACAATCCTTTATTCCCCATTGTGAGTAGAATGAGATGTGCCAAGTTTCAGATTTTTCCGATCAGTGGTTTCAGAGATGTAATGTTCTAATTTTTTGGGTTTAATCCAAGATGGCTGCCATACCACATGACCTAATGACATCACAGTTATCACTAAAATATCCTCCATGGAGTGAGGGTGGGTGGGGGTCACTCATACCCTGAAAATTTTGTCAATCAGACAAGTGGTTGCCGAGGAAAAAAAAAGGGGAAAAAATAATAGGACAAAAAACAATAATAATAAAAAAACTGATTTTAACAAAATTATCAATTAGTCTTCTCCATATTCTCATAATAAAGCTTTGTCGAAAAAAGCTCAAATGGTAAAAACATTATCACACGCACACACACGATTGCAAACCCTGTGTCTGCCGCTGCGTGAGGGATGGGCCAATAACTCAATCGACCGGCCTGACTTTCACCCCTTTCTCAAACTCGAGAGTTTGATGAGAACCACGCTTACCCCACACAGTCATGAGAAAAAGGAGGTGGGAAGGGTCTTTTAAACTCTTGCTTTGCGCTTCAAAGCACAATCTATTTCCTCCGAGCCATGATTTTGTCCAAATCTCGAGATTTCCAAACACTGAGAGCATGAGCGACAAATTTGATTGGTCAAGATAGTGTAATATTTCGTCTCAGTACTGCTGAACTGGAGGTTTTTGGAAGTGCCAGCAAAGTGATTTGTGCTATCGTATTCAAGTATATAAAGCAATTTAAATAAAATAAAAGTTTTGAAAGTTGGAACAAAAAACAAACTTTTTTTTCCATGGAAGTTTACCGCCAATTAATGCACCATCTTTTACACCACCCTATTTAACACGTTACGTTTGTTTTTTTTTTATGCCCGTTGTTCATGTCCTTTATGATGTACCTGAATACAGTAGGTTTCCTGTTGGGAATGATTTTATTGTTTCACTGTTAGACATTGAAAATATTACTTTACTCCTCTGTGAGCATGCACGATTGGGATGAGATTCTGCACAATTTGCGAAATTCAGAGCCAAACTCCTGCTAAGCTGCAGCTTCATGTTCCGACTCGTGTTCTACAGTGTTCAAGATATAAAATTCCATGAGAGTTAAGTAGCTCTTCGATCATTGACCAACGTCTGCAGACAGACAGATTGAATCAACTGCTTAACGCCACTTTTTGCTTCGCACGTGGGGTAAATACTCCCACAGTCCAATCTTCTACTACCGACTCCACGTAAATACCGAGAGATAATTGGAACAATGAACACCGTTTCTCATATCACCACGATCATTCTTAATCATATCTGACAACAATTTCCTTATAAAATTGTTCTACTGGTTGCATCATCACTGAGGTGCAATTACATCACTGGTGTAGGGGTCGGGGGCCCCTACACCAGTGTGTATAGATATGATATGATACTGAACTCAGATATGATACCATGTGGGGGGCCATGGGCACAATGATTGTGGGGGGCCCCCAAATTTGGAGATTAAGCAACAACTTAAAATTATAACTGCTTTTTCATCAACAACTGAACTTGTTTCTATAGATTTGACAGATCCTGATCAGGAATGATTTCGCATACATGTTCACAAATTACAATTAAATCTGACAATATGACAAGATGGACGGATTGTTATTGATATGGCTGGTGACTTATCTATAAGCTGATGACTTATCTCTGAGCTCATTCTAAAATCAAATCACAAAAATGCTGTTGCTGCAAGAGTAAGAGATAGAGATGGACCAATATAAGAAAATAACAAACAACGCGCTGTCATCAATCATACTACGAACTTCGACTAAAATTCTTCTAACTTCTAAAAACCCTCTGGGTAAGAGAAATCTGAAATGGTGATTAATAGCCGACTTCCAGCGACCGCAAATATACGGCAGTGTCATCCACATCAATGAACATACACACGGTGCCTTAATCAACGGACAAGCTTCCTGCGCGACTTCGCGGCAGCGAACTCGGATATGATACTGTCAACCTACATGGAATTGAGGACATCGGATTCGGTTGAAATAATGGTCAGATTGACCAGTCTCTACTGCCCCATCGTGGAGCGAAGATGGTTCTTGATAAGCTCGAGTTTCGAAAACGAGCGCTCCCCGGAGCAGTTCGACACCATCAGTGAGAGGTAAATCCGAAGCAGCACTTCCACGTTTGGGAAAGTATCGGTGAGTTTTCGCTCGATGAGAAAACTGTACATCTCGAGTTCAGTCCGGCCCGAGTCTGGCTCTGACTCCTTCATCATGGCTTGAAACTGAATCATTTCTTCTGTGAGGTCAGGTGATAGATCTTCCCGATACAGCTCGACGAGCTTCGAGCATGACTCTCGAATCTGCTCCACTTCGAGTTCAACAAGAGCACGCAGGAATCCAAATCTGTCGCTCATCTCGCTGTAAGCGTTTGTATGCTTTTCCAACTGCGACAGCAGTACGTCGATCACTGCAACGTATCCACTGATGCGAAAGGACTCCTTGGCGTCTAGTTATACTTCTGGAGTGTGTCCGTAGTCCAAGGGAGCGAGGCGGGCATTACGCTTTCGTCTACGCGATCCGCGAGTGAATTTCTCCGTACCTGAGTGCTCCACTCCGTCAACAACGAATGTATCAAACTGATCGCGTAATGACTGCACGAAGCTCGCCAGTGACTTGAGGAACTGCACGGCTGTGTTGAGATCGGTAGCTTGTGACTGAAGGGTTTTACTCGTACGATCAAATCTACCAAGGACAGTAGACCAGAAACCAGCATAGAACCCTATCTCGAGCGTGCACATCGTTTGGTGAAGTGTCTCGGCGGTGTTTCTCGTTTCACAATGCAGTTGTTCATCGTTTGCGATTTCATCGAGGACATCCATGATTTCGCTGTAACCATCTAGAAGAGCTCGGGTTGCATCAGAATGAGCCGACCAGTGAGTGTCACTGAGGCGCTTTGGTACTTGCAGACCTTTGGCTTTCAGGTCATCAAATAATCTGGCATAGCGCGACGTGGAAGCTGTAAAAAATACATACACTTGTTCCACGAATTCAAAGAATGCTGCTGCAGGTCTACAGCATCCCACGGCCGACTGACCGACTAAGTTCAGTGAGTGCGTCACGCATGGCACAAATATTGCGAGAGAGTTCTCCTGTTGGATCATTCCCTGCATCCCATTGTATCGGCCACTCCTATTAGATGCGTTATCGTAAGATTGTCCTCGGCAGTTCGCGATGTCCAATCCAGTGGCTTTTAAAAAATCCAGTAATGCCGTCGCTTGCTCGAGTCCAGTGTGTCCTGTGTTGCTCAGAAAGGTCATGAAACGCTCCACTGGAGCCTCGTTCTCGATGTATCGTAGAATAACTGTGAGCTGGTCGATGTGGCTTATGTCAGGAGTAGAATCGACTGACACAGAGAAGTATTTTGCCTCTTTCACACGAGCGACGACGATATTATCCAGAAGAGATTTTCCGATGATGGAGACTAACTCTTCACATGTCATAGATGATAAGTAGTTGGTGTAGCCACTACCTTGGTTGGCATATTTCTGAATGTGCTGCACCAAAAATGGATCGTATTCCGCAAGTAATTCCATTAAACCAAGGAGGTTACCATTCTTCCGTGACCCAACAATTTCATCCGATCCACGGAATGCCAGACCACGCTCAGCGAGAAACGATATCACGCTCACACTTCGTTTCAGCACCTCCCTCCAATAGGACGCAATCTCACTCACTTGTTTGACGAGTTCAGTGTCCACACGACCTGCGGATGTTGCTCTGTCTGACAAGCGGATGATATTCGCACAATGTACATGGGAACGCTCATGCACCTCGATAGAACGACTGGCATGCTTCCAATCATTGAATCCTTCCCCGCCCAGGGCAGTAGTGCCTCCAAAGAGCTTGCAAGCGATGCAGTACAGTTTTCCGGTTGATGTGGAGAAGCAAAGCCAGGACCTTTTCACGGACTCTCCGTTTTGTAGTCTACGGTAAAAAAGATTCTTGGAGCAGCAGTGTTTCTTACCTTCAACAAACTGTATGGATGAATCAAAGGGACCAGTTGAATTCTGCAGTGGCTCCAAATCTCGTGATGCCCAGTAGTCGATCATCTCTGACGACGGTCGCTCAGGAGGACAACATCCAATGCAATTGGCAAAGCCAGGTTCACGATCAATCAGTACGTCTCGTACTTCTTCATGTGATGCATGTTCTTCATCGGTGGAACCTTCCGAGATGTTGGGCAAATCTTGACGCGGGGGTTGCGTTGCCAAATCCGCTTGTTCTGTCTCTGTTGGTGCTCCAGCCTCTGTCATGGATGAATCGCCTGTTTGTGCAGGAGTGAAAAACTCTGAGATTTTCTGGGTCTTGTCGACGACGGCCTTGTGCCTTTCATCTTTTTCCTTGGAACGTTTCCGCTTTTGAGCACCACCGTCATATTTCCGTGGAGCCCTGGATTTGTGCCTGTCGTCACCGAAGCCGCTCATTGTGGTTTCTGCAGCTGGTAGGTACCGAGTAACCGAGATATTGTCAGAGTGCACGTGGGACGGACCAGAATCACGAACCACAAGTATGTTTCACACACCTGGAACATAGAAAGTCACACCGTGATACTGTGCTGTGCGCGCCGGTAAGCAGGGTACTGACGGCGTTCCCTGCCAGCCGCAGTTTCAGTGTGTACAATACTACCCCTGCCAACCGTGTGCTGTGCTGGCCTGGCCTAGTTTTACCACGTCGACTTTCACCTTTTCACCTCTCCTCTGGCTGGACCTTTGTATTCTGTCTGTGCTTGATGGGCTCTGGCGGGCAGTGCCGTAGTTAGTTGGTCACGCTCAACCATCCGAAGCATCGATGATCGATCCAAAAAAGGATCCGAATGTGGGCCCCCAATGCCCGAGGCTTGCACCGGGAATTTTTGACCACGTTGGATCCGTTCTGTGGACCGTGGAAGAAATGGCTTGAAAAAGCCAAAGCTTGAAAAGGACCCTCACAATGATGGACAATTTTGAAAAGATATCCTTACAAAGGGTTTACAATCTTCATTCACCGACAATAAAACTTAAGAAGCACATTTTCAAGGGATTTTCAAAATGTCATCGAAATTGTGGGGGGGCCCCAGGGCCATGGCCCCACCTGGCCACCTCTAAATCCGGTAGTGGGTGTAGTGTCCCCATAGATTATGACAATAATTTGGAATGTGGCAAAGGTACCAACACACAGGGGCTTGTTCTTTTCTCTTTATCCGTGAAACTACGATTTTGACTCTCATTTTTCCATTCTCACAGTGACGCTACAAGCGAGCCATTTGCATAATTTACATACGAGTCTCTGCTGCTTGCACCCCCCGCCCCCCAACACTCCCCCACATTCCAATGTAATATTTTGTAATTATGATAAATGTCAAGTGTATCATTTTCTACGTTATCACAATATCTTTCCAGTTCAACTGGGTGGTGTTGTGAATTCACACACAGCTCAGCAAGGGTGTGCAATAATGTTGGTTGATCCGGACAACGGTTGAGGCGACCGATGACAGCTCGAACCACCACTTGATTGTTGTACAGGTTTCCTGGCCAGTTGTGCACAAGCTGTGCAAATCCCTAGTCAAAAAAAAAAAAAAAAAAGAGAGAAAAAAGGGGGATACAGGAAAAAGAGTAAGGAGGGTAGGGGGGGGAAGAGTGGGGGATGCAGTGGAATGATCAATGACAGATGAACCCCCCCCCCCCCCATACAGGACTAAACAAGCAGTGTCATTACCAATAACGTCAGGCCATCGGTACAATATCATGCTCTCCTTCAATTAGCCTGTAGAAATTAATACTTTGCGATAAACTTCCACAAGATGCTTCACTTCCAACTTTTTTTTTCTTTATATTTATCCTCTGCTCAGACGCTCAGTTCAGTTTTCCGACATTTTGCTTTGAACCATCTCCTATTCACACATTTTTTGTTCGCAATTTACAATTTTACGAAACGTAAACTTGAAGGTGCTTGGCGTATCATCACAGATAAAGGATACAAAATGCTTGGTGTTGTTGTTCTTGGATATTTAGTGAATGTAAAGTCACCTCCACATCCGTGTTTAGGAACTCGCTTAAAATCATCTCGTAAATTGCTGGACGAAGGCATTTGCCACTCTGGGGAATATAACGACTGATCACCTGCACAAACGAGATAGAGGGAGAGAGGGAGAGAGGGAGAGAGAATGAAAACAATAAATACAACAAAGCATATGAAAGCTATACGTCTATTACTAAAGGAAGACACAACCAATGTGTGTGTGTGTGTGTGTCTCAAGCTTTAGCGGTTCCTGCTGTTGTAGAACAATAAAAATGGAATCATTGGAAAGCTGATAATAATCAATTTACTCCAAACAAACAAAAAAAAAATTGCATCCCTTTCGTCTTAAAGGTGCCTGCTTTAAAAGCCCTGTTCACAGCATTGGAAGAAAAAGATGATGATGAAGAGGCAGAAATGGGAGCTTGATGTAGCAGTTCAAATAGTAACATTAATTATATCCTACCACAGCAGGAACACCTTTGGAGGACAAGGGAGAAACAATAAAAAAAAACATTATATACAGGCAGTCCTCAGGTTGCGTACGCAACTTTACGTAAGCACCCATTAAAAAAAAATAATTATATATATAAAAATTTTGTTTAAGTTGAAGCCCCTCTTAATCAACCACATCGGTAAAGCCCCCGGATGCCTTCAAGGGCATCAGCAAAGGCTCTCCATACGGTGTGGATGTCAAACAAAAAGGCATGGGATACTCTTGCCATGTTTGAGGACTGGGTCTGGCACCACCTGATTCATCAATTGAAGGAGTATTGCCAAGAGAAAGCAATTCCCTTTATATTAAAATAGTGCTTCTCCTCGATAATGCACCTGGGCATACATATTTTCTCGATGACATTCATCCAGACATCAAGGTGGTGTATGTGCCGCCAAACACCACCTCCCTGTTGCAGCCGATGGATCAAGGGGTGATTGCAAATTTAAAGGCATACTACCTCCGCCGCACGCTTGCCCAAGCTGGACGTGGAGGTCGACGATGTCGAGACGTTCCTCAAGAGCTCTTGAATGATGACCTCATGGAGTTGCAGGCTCAGAAGGCTGCCGAGGAGGAGAGCTTGGATGAAGCAGCCATTGTCGAACCTCAAAAAGAGATTTACAACGAAGGACTTGGCTGAGGCCTTCAAGCATTTTGATGCAGGACTGGTTGCTCCCGAGAGGTTGGACCCAAAACGCTGAACGCTTCGCCAACGTCAGTATAATAATCCAAGATGGCCTCTCATGCTACATTAGAATTTATGATGAGAAGAAGTGGGTAGCCATTCAGTCCACCCTCGACCTAATCGTTAAGAAGGTTTGTAAACCTTCTACAGAGTCCCCAATTCCTGAACCCTCAACCTCCGCTACTCCAACTCGTTCTGAATCTCCAATCCTGCAAGTCCACACTCGGAATTAAGGTTATTTTTTCGTAGAGTACGTGTAAATGTATAATTAATTATATAATCCTTTCCTTTTTTCAGATTTTACTCGATGAAATTCGACTTGCATAAGAGTCCCGAGAATGGAACCCTTACGTAAGTCGAGGACCGGCTGTATAGTAATATTTCACGAAGCAATATAAAAATATATAAAAGTACAAGGAAGGAGTCACACAAACGACGACAGCAGCAGCAGCAGCAGCAGCAGCAGCAACAACTACATGTAATAAAAGATCCATTTTTCGCATGTCTCATCTCATTTTACATCCTTATTGAGGCTCGCAGATAGATATGCAATACGTTTGTGAAGTACAACATGCCGTCTTTCGATTAAACCCGTCAGCGAAGGAAGTGACGTGTAGGCACACCTTGTAAACTATGAAATGGGCACCTGGATATAAAGACTATGCAATAAAAGTTATCAATGATTATACTCTGGCTTACGTTCTCCCCACTGGATCAAAACACAAAACAAAACAAATCTGTACAGAGGCTCAGAGATTGTATTACTAAACTATAAGAGCACTCGGTAGAGCGCATACCTCCGTCACGTAATGCCTGATCCACGAGAACATATCGGGCCCAAATATCATTTTGGAAACTTCATGCTACACAGTACTATATCGTTTTTGTCCCTACCTCTCAATGGTGAAGAATCACATTATAAATTAAATATTTCTCGTATCCAGATCCGGATTCGGATTTTCACCAAAATTTGAACCAATTCGTCCTTGCAACACACCCAACCTGTCTACCAAGTTTCGTACGAATCCGTCCACAACTTTTTTTTTCAGATATCGTGCTATATTGTTGTGGTGCCGGGTTCGGTGGTGAGGACAACCGCGAGATGGAGCAGTTGGGCTGTCTCCCACCAAGCACCGGAATTGAAGGTCGTAACCTTCGGATAACTCTTAAGGTCACGGGTCCCTTAGTGGACCGTGGACGCCAATATTTCGATGGCGTGAGGTAGGGTCCACTTGTCTATTCCAATTTACCCAAGTACTCACGCCATCTAACTACCGGGGAAACCACACCCTCGGCCGGCTTTGTCCGAACCGAGTCGCTGTTACCGACTCGGATCCGGTGTAACCGAGCGGAAATTACCAAAGCCGCGCCGGCCCAAATGACAACTTACGGCACAATCGGCCTTCCTAATTGTCAAGCCCAAACCATACTGGGTCAATGATAGAAACGACAGGCAATGAGCTGGTACATTTCTCAGGGGTTTATTTCCAATAATCGGGAAGGGAGACACAGAGCAGACTTGATCACAAATAAAGATGTACAATGGAATCACTTCAACAGTTCTACTTACAGACTGGTCACAGACAGACACACACACACCCAAAAAGAAATGGACCTCGTGAGTCTCTATTCGGCCCTTCAGCCGAGGAGGATAGTTCAGCTGGGGGTCAGAATCTGGCCGGGTACCTGGCCGCCTCGTGCGGTTTCACCGACTCGAACCCACCACGGTGGGACTCGAACCCACGACCCGGAATCCAACGAGCCCCCGATCCTGGCTGCCACGATCGATGATACGAGCACCACGGAACACCTCCGCCACGACGACCATCACGAGGAACCCGAAAAAGGCCGCAGACCACCAAAAGACCTCGGAAAAAGACCTCAGACCAGACCAAGACCGCAGACGACGACTACTGCAGACCAAAGAGCCCCGACCCCCGACACGACCACCTTTCTTATCCTCCCCCCTCCCCCCACGCGGGTGGAGGGATCCGCTCTGAGGTAACTCACCTCCGGATTGGTCGGGGGGGGGGCGTCGGGAGATCGGTGTCCTCCCCTCATTGAACGATGCGAACATCCCATCTGGCTGGGGCGGGGTTGGCCCTGAAGTGATCTCACCCCCGATTGGACGAGGGGAACACCCCATCCGGCTGGGGCGAGGCCGGCCCCAAGACGATCTCACCCCCACTTATGTCCATGGCCTCGAACACGTGGGTTATGGCGCCGTGGTGTGTAGTGAAAGCTGGGCGGGTGAAGCGCTTGTTCGTCCGCAGAGTGGGAGGAGGAGTGAAGCGAGGGTTGTGTGATTTCAAGATGTAAAAAACCTGACTATAAAAGAAACCCCCAGCACACATGAAATTCCCATTAGACATAGGGGAGAGATTCTAACTATCCACATATACTTAACGAAATAACTAAACTTTGGGTCAACTGTATGTGTGAATGCGAATGGTTTCCAGATTCGTAACAATATATCCGTTTAGACCTATCTCTGATTGATGAAGAATCAATTAAAAAATTATAGTAGTCGGATCCGGATCCGGATCTTCACCAAAATCTAATCGGGTCATCCTTGTCACACACTGAACCTGTCCACAACTTTTTGAGATATCCTGTACACAAACAGACTAAGCCAGACAGACAAACAGACAGAAAGGGGTGAAAACATAACCTCCTTCACCTTCGGTGGCAGAGGTAATAAGTCGTTGCATCTGCTATTTCATATCGAAGTCTCCAAATGTGAACAACATTGATGAGAGCCTCATGCTAATGCCACGTCATCCGAGATGGCGTGCTTCCGCCTCACCTTGAGCTGTCCAATTTCTTTAAAGCGGTACACTTCATTTTCCCATAATTCGGTGTTCTTTCCCAGGACCTTCTGGCAAGTCCTGAAGAGGAGAAAGATTTCATCAGAAAACTCAGGCATTCGTGAATTTGGTGATGAGAACACGAGAGGCCACCGACGTGCCCTCAATATTGGCACTCAGGTGGGATCACTTTTCATAAATCGGTGTGAAGGTGATCCCACACATTATGAACATTTCGACATGTTCGACCATGGAGAAACATCGTGTGAAAGTTGGCAATACTACTCAGGCCGGAAGAGGCAGGAAAAAAATGGCTTGGCGAAAGGCGTGCTGCAAGACAAGGTACATAATCGCCATTGTCACGGCAGATATAAACACATCCCCATCTCTGGTCTTACTCTGAAAGATGTTAAAAACTGTTGCAGTATTTTCCCCCAGCACTACAGCATCTTAATTTTCCAAATGACCAAGGACGCTTCATTCCTGGCTCAACAAGACTCGGTGGTGTAACGGGTTAGAGCGTCTGCCGAGACTGGGATCGAACGAGTCACACCAATGTCTTTAATAATGGCATGTGCTGCTTGCACGTTTGATGCTAGGTCCGGATGCAAATCCGCCCTATCAGTCTCATGTACTCATTACCGATTATTCTTCTTGTCAAAGCAAGGTTGCTTTCTAGAAATTGCAAAATTTACAACACTATTTAAGGTTAATAATATCGTCGGTTTAAAGTTCCCTTGAAAGCAACTTCAATGCAGGAAGTAAGCCATCACGTACAGCAAGCCTCACAATGTTGCAAACAAAATCTAATCGGCTTGTTCCTGTCACCGAACCAACTCATCCACCAAGTTTTGTCATCCGTCTACAACTTTTTTTCAATACTATGTATCGTTTTTAGCCCCATCTATCAATGATGAAGACTCACTTAAATTTGTGGATCTGGATCCAAATCCTGATCTTCGCCGAAATCTAATCAGTTTGTCCCTGTCCATCAAGTTTCAGATAAATACGTGGATATAAATATTGTATTGTCGCATTTCGTGGGGCAAGCCGACCAGAAGTAAACAAACAAAAATAAATAAATAAATAATAATAATTAAAAATAAAATCCCACCCTGTCCGAAGGAAGCAGTTCAGTTTGGCATTTTTAATACTAGTGTGTGCCCGTACATGAAAAAAAAAAAAACTCAAACCGCGTGCCAGAAACAACAACCACACAGGCCGTTCCTTCGCTCAAAAAAAATCTTTCTAACCACGTGCCAGAAACAACTACACAGGCCGTTCCTTCGCTCTCGCGTGCCTGTACGTGCATGGCCGTCCGTGCAAAAAAAACCAAAAAACTTTCAAACCACATGCCAGAAACAACCACACAGGCCGTTCCTTCGCTCTCGCGTGCCCGTACGTGCGTGGCCGTACGTGCAAAAAAAAAACAAAAAAACTTTCAAACCACATGCCAGAAACAAACACACAGGCCGTTCCTTCGCTCTCGCGTGCCCGTACGTGCAAAAAAAAAAAAACTTTCAAACAACCACACAGGCCGTTCCTTCACTCTCATAAACGACAACTGGGAATTGGGCATTGTGTTTATCTATAAATGCGCATAAGAAATCGAGAAATTATTGGAATACAGTAAGTCATCACTATCCAGAAGTCCGTACGTTGTAACCCGTAATGGGGAACGCGCTCTAACTTGGCCATAACTTGGGAACCACTTGTCCGATTAATTTCAAACCTTTTGAAAGGCAAACAAACAGAGATTGCTGGAATTATAGAAAGATAGAAGATAGATACTGTGGGTGCAAAACGCCAAGCAACGTGTCCTGTCATTGGTAACTAAGGCGCCCTTTCCCCATCGGCCATGCCTACGCAACAACGTGCCCTGTCACTGGTTGGGTAAATAAATGGCCAGAACTTGGGAACCACTTGTCCGATTAATATCAAACCTTGAAAAGGCACATACTCAGGTCCCCAGAAATATACCTGGCAAGTTTCAATTAGATCGGACTAGTGGTTGTCGAGAAACAGCGGTCACAGACAGACAGACAGATTGCTGGAATTATAGATAGATGAAATAGGCAAAGTCTAGAACCGAACAAAACCCATTAGAATTAACCTCTAGAACCCTTTAGAACACTCGAGAATTACACTTTAGAACCCTTAAGAATTAAACAGTGGGTTAGAGAGGTTCTTCTTCTTCATTATTGACGGATGATGGATGGACGGATGGAAAGGACATACCCAAATACTGAAGCGGCTTCACCGCGTAAAAATATTATAAACCACAAACACGTACGATTGCCTTATAAACAGTTTAACACCAACTGAAAGAAATTTGGAGGAATCCCGACATCCTTGAGGCATTAAATGCTCATCACGTCCACCAAAGAATAATGGACCGGAACCTAGATCTACTGTGATCCATATACCCCAGAGAGGATAACAACACGACCCTTCCTGCGGCTCCCATAGGGAGTGGGTGTATCAGTCGTTGAAATTTGGCCAATTGAGTATTCAATGCAACGAGTTTCCTGCATTGAACCACGATCAATTGATGCAATCACACGACTGGAAAGTGGACGCTAACAGAAAATAATTGTGAATTCCATTGTCTTTACTCACCAAAATATGTTAAACTGGCTTATGTGTAAAGCAAGGCTGTGGGATTAGTCAAATTTGATTGCCTTAAGACAAATAAATAAATAAAATAAAAGAGCATCGGAAAAACACAATGAACAATGGTGAGGAGTTGGGCAGGTAAATGCAGGAGGAATAAATACAAGTCATACCAACAATCTCATCAATACAACACAGGTGCAGACCCCTCCCTGCCCCTCAAGTTCCACAGAGTGACCATAGGTTTGAGGCACGAACTGCTGCGTAATATGGTGGAAGAAACTACATGTGGTCCATTTTAGAAACAACATTACACAGCGAAGTGCAGTACACATCTTGCTGTGACATACGATGATGATGTTATTGTAATATGCTCCATACCTTGCAGCCAGATCAAAATCTCCTTTATTGATGAGGTGGATTATGTACGATTGTCCCACTTCCTGAAAAACATTTTTACATCATATGATTCAACATACGTTTTAAGTTAAACTAGCAAGTCAAAGCCAGCACAATTGGAACAAGTAAAAATAAAAAAAATAAAAAAAAGACATAAAATGTCATAGCCCCTGTTGTTTTAGTAATTTTGTTGTACGGATTTAAAGGGCTAGCCCTTACTTATGTACAGCTAAAATGGCCACCAGTCTACTAGTCTACCAGTCAGCCATTGTTGATCAGATTGCAAAATAAAGTGACGCACACGTGTACACCATCATGTACTGTGCTTGTGCCAAGGTTGAACAAAACCGGAGCATGCATGCCTGAGAAATGGTTGGGGACACATTGAAGTCACAAAATGGCCACCAGTCGGCCATCTTGGAACTGATTAAAAAAAAAAATGGATGTGCATATGTAAACCATCATTCATTTTCTGTGAGTCAAGTTTAAACAACATTTGTAAATGCATATCTGAGAAATGGTTGAGGACATGTTCAACATTGGGGGTTTTTTTAACAGGTTAAATGGCTGCAGGTCGGCCATGTTGGATGTCGAAAAAAAAAACGACGTGTTGTCTTTGTGCCAAATACGAATAAAAATCGATTCCATACATGTCCGAGATATGATTGCGGACGCACTTGCGCGAAAATCGAGACCAAATCCATAAGGCCCCGTTTCGGACCAAGTCCAACGGGGCTAATAAAAAGTCTGAGTCTCATTCCGACTACTTGCAGCATTCAGGTCAACATTTTGTTTCCACTGGACATTCTCCCCGAATTCGCCTTTCAGATTCCATTGAACCCTAAACCTAAAGCCAGAAATGTTTTCCCCATCCCTCTCAAACATGAATATAATCCACACTCTATGTGCATGGAAGGGGAAGGATAGAAGAAGGACAAGGGCTAACACAGATAATTTTTGGGAAAGGAGGGTTGGGGAAGGGGAGAAAAAGAAGATGGGGCATAACATTGTAGGTGGGGAAGGGGGTGGTCATCAAAATTACAACCAGTTATTGCAGTTAACATGTATGAGTTGATGGCCCTTATCCAACATTTCCACAATACAATCACATGCTGAACTGCAAATCTAAAACCAAAAGGACGCAGTTTAAGTCATGTCAACATTTACCAGAAAGCTGGAAGGATAGCCAAGAGGTACAGTTTGTGCGCTCGCCACTGAGCCGTATGGGTCAGGGTTCAAATCTCGGCCCACCTACAAACTATCACCCTGGTGTTTCGCAGGCAGTGCGATTAAACGATGAGCAAGCCGTCCATGGGACGGACGTTAAACTGCATTCCAATATGCTTGCACTATCGGTGGATCTTAAAGATCCCAGGATTGTCTTTCATGAATGAGGACAAGTTTATCACCGGCACCCTGTCCAAATTACAAATTCCTGTTCTAACCTACAGGGAGGGGCACTGCATCAACAGGATGACCGCACTCCCAGCAGTGATGCAAATCAGCAGCAACGCGTTGTACACAAAAAGTGTCGATTTACCAGCATGTTATGACGTTTCAGTGTTTTCTGGCTCAGCTCAACTGCAAGCAGAGCTGCCTGTGGGTCAAAAACAAACAAACAATAAAACAGACGTAAGTTTGTGGATAGATGATGCAACCAGAAAACATTTTAATCAATTATCTGATCGTTTATGTCACTTTCATTCTGCAACAAGAACAGACGCGGTGTAGTCACAATCTGCGGCAAAATCCGGTAACGGGCCGATTGGGAAACACGCATTTATTGCGCTATTAAAACGATGAGCTCGACACCTCTTATCCATGCCAACCTCCACCACGGTTATACCAGAATGAGCTGATTCATCACATGCTCACGGATCGTTTAACTCCAACACGGGGCCGTTAGAAAGTACGCAATACTATCTTTTAGTAATTTATAAATTTTAGAAAAAAATAAATACAATAAAATCAATGGTTAATTGGTTATTAACCTTGGGACCAAATGAACGATCGGGGAATCGTTTCATTTTGGGGGGAAATTTTTTTTCGAAACTCAGTTACAGGTAAAGGCCCAGGACTAGAAGAAAGCGGGGGTTTCATCCGGCACAAAGCGGGTTATTTAGGGCTCAAAACTATTGTCGCGTTCGGCATCTCATGAAAAAGGTCACTGTCCCTCATCTCCGGTGAGTTTTGTTCACAGTAATGGCGACGGAGTCTGATAGGTTATCTTTTGAGACGACTGATATTAATAATTTCTCAGCTCAGTGATCATCTTACTTCGATGTATTTCAGTAATGCTCGATATTCAAGTTCAGTCCACATTTCCTATATGCGAGAAGCGCTTTGGTAGCGGAACAGAAACAAAGGGTGCAGGTGCAAATCCGGCCCAAGGCGCTGCCAACCCTTGCTACGACCGTGATTCCACAGCAGGGTGAATATCAACAGCCTATCGCAAATCATGACAAAAACTTGTTATTGTAAAATGTTTGGAGATGGGGGGGGGATTGGGGGGGTTGGGGTGGAGAGGTTTCTAAAAATATATATAAAAAAAAGATAAAAATAAATGTCTTGATGTATTTGCCCGAAAAATCAGGAGCAAAAAGTAGTTTAAATGACAGAGGAAGGAAAAATTTGTTGCTGCGAGCAAGACCAGGTAATGGAGTAAGATTTCTCAAGAATTCTCTGTAACCCATGGATTGAAAAGTGAAGAGCATTCGAAGAAGTGTAACCATGTTACACATTCAGCCTTGTTCCACATTCTCAGAAATGACAACAAAAAGTATCATAAAGGAGCAAAAGATCATGAAAAGTAGGAAGATGTATCCAGCAAAAAGAATGGATCATAATAAGTAGATGAACGATCTTCAACTCTGCATCAAATAGGAATAAAACCAAAATGTGCTGAACTTTCCAGGAATCATTCTATATTTTGTGCACTAGTACATATGTATGTATGTGTGTGTATGTATATATATATATATATATATATATATATATATATATATATATATATATATATATATATATATATATATATATATATATATATATATATATATATATATATATATATATATATATATATATACAGTGGGGAGAACAAGTATTTGATACACTGCCGATTTTGCAGGTTTTCCCACTTACAAAGCACGTAGAGGTCTGTAATTTTTATCATAGGTACACTTCAACTGTGAAAGACGGAATCGAAAACAAAAATTCTGAAAATCACAGTGTATGATTTTTAAATAATTAATTTGCATTTTATTGCATGAAATAAGTATTTGATTCATCAGAAAAACAGAACTTAATGTTTGGTACAGAAATCTTTGTTTGCAATAACAGAGATCAGACGTTTCCTATAGTTCTTAACCAGGTTTGCACAGACTGCAGCAGGGATTTTGGCCCACTCCTCCATACAGATCTTCTCCAGATCCTTCAGGTTTTGGGGCTGTCGCTGGGCAACACAGACTTTCAGCTCCCTCCAAAGATTTTCTATTGGGTTCAGGTGTGGAGACTGGCTAGGCCACTCCAGGACCTTGAGATTCTTCTTACGGAGCCACTCCTTAGTTGCCCTGGCTGTGTGTTTCAGGTCGTTGTCATGCTGGAAGACCCAGCCACGCCCCATCTTCAATGCTCTTGTTGAGCGACGGAGGTTGTTGGCCAAGATCTCGCGATACATGGCCCCATCCATCCTCCCCTCAATACGGTGCAGTCGTCCTGTCCCCTTTGCAGAAAAGCATCCCCAAAGAATGATGTTTCCACCTCCATGCTTCACGATTGGGATGGTGTTCTTGGGGTTGTACTCATCCTTCTTCTTCCTCCAAACACGGCGAGTGGAGTTTAAACCAAAAAGCTCTATTTTGGTCTCATCAGACCACAGCACCTTCTCCCATTCCTCCTCTGGATCATCCAGATGGTCATTGGCAAACTTCAGACGGGCCTGGACATGCGCTGGCTTGAGCAGAGGGACCTTGCATGCACTGCAGGATTTTAATCCATGACGGCGTAGTGTGTTACTTATGGTTTTCTTTGATATTGTGGTTCCCGCTCTCCTCAGGTCATTGACCAGGACCTGCCGTGTAGTTCTGGGCTGATCCCTCACCTTTCTCATGATAATTGAGGCTCCACGAGGTGAGATCTTGCATGGAGCCCAGAACCAAGGGAGATTGACTGTTATCTTGAACTTCTTCCATTTTCTAATAATTATTGCGCCAACAGTTGTTGCATTCTCACCAAGCTGCTTGCCTATTGTCCTGTAGCCCATCCCAGCCTTGTGCGAGTCTACAATTTTGTCCCTGATGTCCTAAGACAGCTCTCTGGTCTTGCCCATTGTGGAGAGGTTGGAGTCTGATTGATTGAGTGTTGACAGCTGTCTTTTATACAGATAACGAGTTCAAATAGGTGCAGTTAATACAGGTAATGAGTGGAGAATGGGAGGGCTTCTTAAAGACAAAACTAACAGGTCTGTGAGAGCTGGAATTCTTACTGGTTGGTAGGTGATCCAATACTTATTTCATGCAGTAAAATGCAAATTAATTATTTAAAAAATCAAACAATGTGATTTTCAGAATTTTTGTTTTAGATTCCGTCTTTCGCAGTTGAAGTGTACCTATGATAAAAATTACAGACCTCTACGTGTTTTGTAAGTGGGAAAACCTGCAAAATCGGCAGTGTATCAAATACTTGTTCTCCCCACTGTATATATATATATATATATATATATATATATATATATATATATATATATATATATATATATATATATATATATATATATATATATATATATATATATATATATATATATATATATATATATATATATATATATATATATATATATATAAGCGATACCCGTGCACATGCACGGGATAGCAGTACAACATAGCTGGTAGCAGACGACAGACCATACACGGGGAATGACAAAAATACACATTGTGCAAAAGGCAAGTGGTACTTTGGAACGCCAAGACTTCCCAAACATTGTCGGCATGTCCGCTAAGTGCCACAGCAATTTCATAGGGATTGTGTGACGGCGAGCCGAGTTTTTAGTGTGCAAGCTTGGTATATATATATATATATATATATATATATATATATATATATATATATATATATATATATATATATATATATATATATATATATATATATATATATATATATATATATATATATATATATATACATATATACAGTATACAGGGTGTCCCTAAAAAAATGACATCATTTCGTAGTCTAATAACATAGCTAATTCTCGCTCAAATTATCTCAAATTTTAACAAAATGTGTAAAAAGTAACTAAGTTGAATGTTTAATTCTTATCTCAATGAGAATCTACCAGGAAGATGGATTGGGCGTGCCAGTGATAATGACAATATGCTGTTGAAATGGCCACCACGTTCACCTGACTTGACACCTTGTGATTTTTATCTATGGGGCTATGTGAAAGGACTGGTCTATATCCTCCCTCTTCCTACAAGCCTAGAGGAACTTAAGCAGAGAATCACTGAGGCGCTGGAGAATGTTACGCAAGACATGCTACAGCGTGTTTGGCAGGAGCTGGACCACCGACTTGACGTGTGTCGTGTCACAGGCGGTGCGCATATTGAACATTTGTGAAGTTTTGAGAAAGCGGTTATAAAATCTACATCCCTCTGAATCTCTTGTTGGAATTTTGATAAATAAATATTTTATTGTTCAACATGAAGCCTATTTACTTTCGTTTGCCTGGGACATGTAATTACTTAGATATTCAAGTTTCAAATGATGTCATTTTTTTAGGGACACCCTGTATGTGTGTGTGTGTGTGTGTGTGTGTGTGTGTGTGTGTGTGTGTATACATATAAACACACACACACACACATACACACACACACACACACACACACACACACACACACACACACACACACACACACACTGTGCTTCCCCATTGTCTCGGGTTGCTCACTTGCATTTGATTTTTCATTTAATTAAATTCATTTATTTATATTTTAATTTACAGACGCTTTCCGACAGTTCTGTCATTTTAACTCGTGTATCAGATTCGATGTCTGTCGGCATATAAAATAACCGTGCTTCCCCATTTGTCTCGGATTTCTCACCTGCATTTTTAAAATTCATTTATATTTTCATTTATGGATGTTGCCCGACGATTCTGTGATTTTTTTTTTTCTGGTGTACCGGCTTTGATGTCTATCGGCATGAAAAATTTCACCTTTCTATGTCACTGGGAAGCTACCGATCTTTAATGTCAATTAGTCAGTCAGTGGTTAGAAAGAGCTTTCTATTTTAGATATATGCAGTGGAATCTGAATAATAAGCGTCCACTTGAATATAAGCACATATGAAAGGTAAGCGCGTACGGACCTCCCTATTTGATTTCTCCATTAAAAAATAAGTGCACATAAAAACGTCATTGTAAGGCTTTGAAAACTGAAAATATTATCAACTCAAAAACGAGAGTATTTCGTGTTTTATTGGTACTGTTGAAGTGGACTTCCTTTTTAATAGTAGTTTAATAATAATCAATCTGCTTAAATGTGGCCATTAATGCACTTAATGTATAAGAATTGCAGTTTTAGTTCATTACACCCGTTTCCAATTACTACACCTGTTTTCTTGTGACTAAGGTGTATTCATTTTGATGCAACTCATTTTATTGGAACCTATAATCAAACATATTTTATAGGAACTTGCATCCTCTCTTGCTTAGCTTTCCTGGATGCACTCAATGTCCTCTCCTGTTACTTCTCCCTTCTCTTCCCCTCCCGCTTTCTCTCTCTGTTCTTAGATTTCTAATTAATGTGCCTGCCATGTTCTGACAGGCCTCTCTAAAGGATTTATGTGATGTTGACAGCCTGATGCATTAATCTGTCCAGAATTGCTTTACTTGCAGTTGGACCCTTGCTCGGCTTTTTGATTCGTTTGTTGTCTTTAACCAAGACGATAAGAACTTTCTGAGATGTCTCTCTTGTGTGCATATTACTTTAAACTGGCTCAGACAAGGTCAGACGTGGGTCATTATGACCCGACTTCCCTCCTCCTCTTGTTCTCTGCTCTTCTCGCTGGCCCTCTAAACTTTCCCCTACCTTCCCTTGGGTATTATATATAGACGATTCCTAAAACTCTGATTTAGCAGAGACCATTGTATGTATCACATCGATGCTCCTTTGTTCCGTAATATTACGTGCGATAATAAATATTCTCTGATTGAATTGTACTTTTAGTGGGGCAACTTAGCTAAATATAGCATAACAATTGTGCATTTTGTGAGGAAAGCACCAAATTTGGCACACTAGTAGCCTAACATATAATGAACAGATTTGGATATTGGGCCATCTCAAATTCAGCCACTGATGGCTGTGGCAGCCATTTTCCACTGCCATCAAAATTTTTGAGATGGCCCAATATCCAAATCTGTTAATAATATGTTAGGCTACTAGTGTGCCAAATTTGGTGCTTTCCTCACAAAATGCACAATTGTTATGCTAAGTTGCCCCACTATTTGCCTTGAGTGGACATTGAGTCTTAAGAGTTCCACAACAGTACTTAAGCTTTAAGTCCGAATTTCCTGCACGTCTGGGACTGGTACTTACAAGAGTTGGACGTTCAAAACAACGTTGTTTATCAAGGGTCGTAAAGGGGTGTTTTACAACCCTTTACGATAGTTGTAAAACAAAATTTTTCATCATGATCAAAATGGACACGCCAGTGAAGCGTCGATCACACACCCGTGAAAAGAAGATTGAGATTATCGCGTTTGACAACTCTTGTTCGAAGCAGTCACAGACGTGTCAGAAATTCGGGCTTAACACGAGGACTTTGATGTGAACGGTGAAGAATGAGAAAGTAATTGTTGAGAGTGTGAAAGGTTCGGAGGAGATAGGGAGTGGAAGACGGGCCTTTTAACCGGACATGGAAAACGAACTTGTTGCGACGTTTAAACCGATATGTGCTCGAGGACTGAAAATGTATTTTTTTTTTTTTTTTTGTATACCTTGGTCAAGGCTCGTATGAGAGCTATCACACAACTCAGAGCTAGGAGGCATGAGACAAGAGGGGCGGGAGTGGAAGGGACAAAACAGTGGGGAACAGACACATTAGGTGAACTGTGGAAGGGAGAGGGATGGGGATGGGACCGGGGAACATGGACATTTCAGGGACTTTCAGGAAGGAAAGTAGGAGAAATGAAGGAAGTGGGCTTGGGTGGATTATCAGGGGTAGAAAAGATTGAGGATTTGGATGGGGGAAGATAAGAGGTGGTGGTGAACAGCTGTTTTGAAAGCCTGGAGGGAAGAATGGGAAAGAATAGAGTGAGGAAGTTTATTCCAAAGGCGGGAAAAAAGAGGAATGAAAGAGTGAAGATGAGCAGTGATTCGTGATTTTGGTAGTTTTACCAGAAGGGGGTTGTTGGCGGACCTTGAGCGCCCTGTGGAAATGTGGTGGGGACAAATCGCAGAGAGAGCAGGGGGGCAAGGCTGGAGAGGAGTCGGTAGAAGACAGAAAGACCACCGACCAACCTGCGGTGATTGAGTGAGAGGCCCAAAGACTCAGCTTCATTGCGGGAGATGCCGATGATCTTAAATGCCCTGGTTTCGACAGCGTGAAGCCGAGAAAGGTGGGAGGCAGGAGCACCACCCCAGAGGGGAGAGCAGTACTCCATCAGGCTACGGACAAAAGCTTTGTAAGTGGTCAGGAGCTCAAGAGGGCCGAGGAAGGACTTAGCACGACGGAGGATTCCCAGTCGGCGACTGGCTTTTGAGGCGAGGTTGGAAATGTGACTTTCCCAGGAAAGGTCATGGCAGATAGTGAGACCTTGAAGCTTGAAAGAAAAGACTTCTTCCAGAGGATTGTTGAGAAAGTGGATGGGGGGGTTTTGTAAACGGTCCTTTCGAAGAGACATAGTGAGAGTGTGAGATTTGTCTGGATTGAAAGACATGTTCCACGTGTTGGACCAGTTTGTGATTTTATCCAGATCTGCAGTGAGTGAAGAAGCTGCTGCTTGCCGGTCTGAGGGATGACAGATGGTACGGCAGAGGGTGGAGTCGTCGGCAAAGAGAAATAGAGGATTTTCCAGAGAGTCCGAGAGATCATTGATGAAAACCAGAAAAAGAACAGGGCCCAGAACGCTACCTTGAGGAACTCCAGCCTGCACAGGAAGAGGGGATGAAAGAACTCCATTTAGGGCCACACGTTGACTGCGACAGGAGAGGAAGTCTGCGAGCCATGAGTGGAGATGGCCTTGAATACCATGGGAAGAGAGTTTGGTGAGTAGGGCAGGGTGCCAGACTGTGTCAAAAGCACGTGATATGTCCAGGGATACGGCTCGGATTTCCTGTCTGGCATTGAGGACCTCCATCCATTGATGGGAGAGCAGAAGCAGCATATCCAGGGTAGAGTGACCTGGTCTGAAACCAAATTGATGATTGGAAATCAAGCCATTGGAGAAGAGGAAGGATTTCATATCAGAGGCGATGATGGATTCCATCACCTTGCTGATGATTGGGAGAAGGCTGATTGGTCTGTAGTTATAGGGATCTGTTTTTGCACCTTTTTTATGCAGGGCAGTGATGTTAGCAGATTTCCAAGCAGATGGCAGATGACCTTGGGCAAATGAGAGGGTGAATAGAACAGAGAGAGGGTGAGCAAGAGCAGAAGAGCAGGCTTTGAGGACACGTGGGCTGATGCCGTCTGGACCGGTTGCAGAATCTGACTCGAGGTTTGAAAGCAAGCTCTCCACCTTGTCAGGAGAAAAGGATACAGAGTCCAGGGACAGTTGGGTGCGACTGGGTAAAGTGGGTAGAGATAGTGATGGGTTTAGGACACAAGATTTAGCTGCAAACACCGAGTTTAGACATTCAGCTTTATCACGTGTGGAATCAGCAGTGCGGCCATTTGAGGTGAGGGAGGGGATGGAGGGGGAACATACACCAGAAACAGATTTGATTAAACGCCACCAGGATTTTGAGGAGGGAGAGAGGCTTGAGAGTTCAGACTTGAGATGAGAAAGATGTTGTTTTCTGGCTCTCCTGAGGGTAGATACACACTTGTTCCGAGCTTTGTGGAAAGAACTGAGATTGCCCTCAGTTGGGTTTGCTTTCCATGAGGCAAAGGCAAGTTGTTTCAGGACAACTGCCTCGCCACAAGCTTCAGGAAACCAAGGGCGGGAGGAAGGGTAAGACAACTGAACACGAGAGGGGATAAATCTGTGCATGAGGGAGAGCAAGTTTCTTTGAAAGAATTCCCAGGATGAGTTGATGTTTGAGAAAGTAGTGATAGGAGACCAGTCTGTAAGTTTGATGGCTGCTCGGAGACCCTGCCAGTCGGCTTGAGTGAAATGCCAGACTCGACGGCGGTGAGGTGGTTCTCTGATAACAGCCAGAGAGATGTCCACTTTGACAAGGACGTGGTCAGAAGAACCAATTGGAGCGAAGGAAGAGCAGCAGATATTGTCAGGGAAATTTGTCAAAATCAGATCCAGAAGAGATGGAGTACCATTGGTTGAGATCCGGGTTGGGAAGTTGACCGATTGAGTCAGTCCCAATGAGTCGCAGAAAGCTTTTGCTGAGGTGCCATGGCAGGTGAGAGAGGTACCCACACCTAGCCAACTGGCGTGATGACAATTGAAGTCACCACATAAGAGGAAGAGAGAGTTTGGATGAGAAGATAGAAGATGGTCCATGTTTTCGGATAGTGAGGTGTAGATGGAGTCATCACTGTTCGGTGGACGGTACAGTACACATATAAACATGAGGTGGGAGTGGAGGGGAAGCCGAAGCCAGAGGTATTCCTGGGGGTGTGGGGGAGTGAGAGCAGTGCATGGAGAGTGAGGAATAGAGTCTTTGATGAAGAGAGCAACACCTCCACCAGGACGAGGCTCAGGTCTGTCATACCGTAAGAGGGAGTAGCCAGGGAGAGATACTTGGGAGTCAGACACGTCTTGGGAGAGGAAAGTTTCTGTTAGGCAGATAATGTCTGGTTTGTCAGTGGCAACCTGTATGGAAAGATCTGAAAGGTTTGAGCGAAGGCCCCGGATATTTGAGGTCCACACTTTTAATGAAGAGGAAGGGGAGGAGGCTTTGGGTGCAGGAGGTGGAGGGGGAGGGGGAGGGTAGGTAAGGAGGGTTGCTGAAGGAGTGTGAGGTATTGCAGAACAGCGAGGGGAGGGGGCCGAATGAGGAGGAGAAAAGGCTCTGTGGTGCTGGGGGAGAGGGGGGACAAGAGACAAGGAAGAAGGCAGTTGAGGATTTGAGGAGGTGGAGTGAAGAGATGGAGGTGAGAGGGCAGTGGAGGGAGGCAGGTTGGTGGATGAGAGGGGGCAACTTTGAGAAGGAAGAGTGAGGGGGATGAAAGGTGGGAGAAAGGTGAGGGGGGGATTTTTGAGAGAGGTGAGAGGGAGGCTTGGAGGGAGAAGAGTGGGATGGTTGCTTTGAGAGTGAGAGTGAGGGGTGAGGGGGGTGAGTTGGCACTGAATTTGGAAAAAAAGAATGGTTGATGGAAAGCGAGCATCCATGGCAAACTGTGGTTTTTAAAAGTTTTAGGTCAGAGATGCGATTTAACACAATTCTTGATGGGTGCAATGAAGGCGAATTCAGAGCATGGAGAGAAGAAGCGCTGTAATAGTTGGATTTTTTAGGCAAGGAATGAAGGAGAGCTCGAAATGAGAGCAGTCTGTTAAAATAGCAGAAGAGTAGTGCATTGTGAAACAGTAAAGAGTTCCACATGTGTGAGAGAGGAAGATGAAGCATTATAAGATCGTTTTTGTTGTTAAAAATAATGTATGAGAGAGTTCAACAGATTAGGTCATGGAAGTGTAAAAAAAAATAAAAAAATCGAGGAAGAAGACGAGGAGGAAGTTAAGAGGAAGAAGAAGAAGCAGAATCGGGAGAAGGTGAGCGTGTTGTTGTTGGGTTTATATATATATATATATATATATATATATATATATATATATATATATATATATATATATATATATATTTTTTTTTTGTTGTTAATATTAATATATGAGAGAGTTCAACAGATTTGGTCATGGAAGTGTAAGAAAAAAAAAAAAAAATCGAGGAAGAAGACGAGGAGGAAGTTAAGAGGAAGAAGAAGAAGCAGAATCGGGAGAAGGTGAGCGTGTTGTTGTTGTTGGGTGTTTTTTTTTTTTTTTTTTTTTTGAGATAAGAAAGAGATTAGTTTGGAGAATGGGGGATGTTTGGAAAGTGGGGAGGATCAAAATTGAAGGTAATGGGGAGGATAGAAAATGAAGGTAATGGGGAGAAAAAACAAACAAACAAAAAAAAAAAAAACGATCGAACACCGAGTGGAACCGGTAGGCCTCAAGCCTACGCCTAGGCCTCAAGCACAGGTAAGAACGTCGACAAAAATACTCACAAAATAGCACGATTTTTGAAACAAAACCGAACTAGCAACACACAGTAACATGTTGGTGAGAAAATTAAACAGTTAAAACGGGACAAATAACAACCGGAAACTTAGCTTTGAGAACGTCAGCAGGGAGCCCCAAAGGAGACCTCTCGCTGCTCAAAACCGGAACCGGAAGTTCCAACCGGAATTTAGAATTTGTTTTCCGAGGTACGGACAATTCAAATTGCAATAATGTAAAAACTGTCATCTATGCAGCCAATCTGAAGAACATTTACCACTATAAGCACGTCGTGGATTTTTGAATAAGTATCAGCGCATATGGAAAAATGTACTTTTTTTGTACTTACTTGTATAACATGAATAACAAGGACAACAGAGGACACATATGACAAATCAGGGCAGTATATAGAGACCATTTGAACCTGAGATCCCAGCAATGCTTGCTACATGCTCAGATGGGCACACTAAACAGGCTCAATTTGACAAATTTTTGAGAAAAAAATGCAACTATATTGTTTACATCATACCTCATACTGCTTTGTATGCAATAGCCAAGCGACGTGGTCATCCTGGTCCCTCTCTTTTGCAACAACCACATCCCGGGGACTCACGATGTAGTACATCAACTCACCACCTGGGTGAGCAGCTGTAACGACAAATAAATCGAGCAAAAGTTAGATTTCATTTCCATCAAGTCATTTCTGTGACGACATATAGCGTGCAGTCCAATGGACATGCAATTCATTGCTTCGGATATAATGAGTCAAAGCTCAATTTACCCCACGAGCAAGTTACCTGTACTTGCATGGGATTCTAAATGGGGTAGCGATGGAGGTTGCAAAGTTGCAAATAGCATCTTCTGTCAATGAACCGGCAAGCTGGAAGCAACGATTCACATACACTGCCACATCTGATGCAATTTAAATGCTTGAATGGTGGCGAGGTGCTTCCATTTGAAACTGTTTGTTCGATATATGTGGCTTTGTGATGCCTATGGGTCCGTAAGAAAAATTTGTATTGGTGTCAAAGCCAAAGCCAGTGACCAATTGCAAGTTTATAGTCGGATTATAAATCGATGTTACAAGAGAGATGTTTGTGTGTTGCCATTTTCTCAGAGATGGCCAAACGTGTCTTCGCCAAACTTTCAGAGGTTCATCAGTGAGTGCCAGGAAATGTTTTAGGCAAAAAAAAAAAAAGTGTAAAAAATTGAAAAAAAAACAAAACCAAAACTTACCATAACCCTAAAAATCGCTCGATGGTGCCTAAGCTTTTGTAGCTATGCGAATTCCTTCGTGGATGTAGGGAAGTGTTTTCAGCCCCCCATAAAAAAAGAAGAAACCCCCCCCCCCAAATACCAACAGGATTAGAACAGCATCAGAAATGCCAGGTACACCTGCTTGTTGCTGATAAAACAAAAGAGAAAACCCCTTTGGTTAAAAAAAAGAAGCATATGTGGCATGTCCACTTGAGTCCAATTTAAAAATATTATTATCGCGAGTAAATATGATCAGCCATTATCGTTACATAGCAACGAGTGGTGATGTGCTTTGGTCATATCGATTTCATTAAAATGTAAAATGAAGATTCCCCCCCCCCCCCACTCACCCCCTGAAAAAAGTTTTGTGTGCACACTTTTGTTATCAGTCAAAAGTTTTAAATCATCAACAGATGCCATGACAACGAAAATGCGAAGAGAAGAGGTCATTTTTGGGAACAATCGAGTAGATATGTTGAAAACTGTCTGGCTCCTTGACATAACTGTTGTCACGCTAATGGAATGATTGCGAAAAAGCTCACCAGAAATAAGGATACTGTAGTTTCTATGATAACTCCAACAACATTCCTCAATGCAAATACCCTGATTCACTCATGGAGAGCTTCCACACCAGAGGATTGTGTGAAGAGTGGCAAATTATATCACGGTGGGAATGACATTGTAAAATGAGAACGGCGCTCCGTCGATCATATACCTCTGCCAGGCTGGACAGTTTCCGTTTTGTATCCCACTGATAGGCCAGTCATGAAAGGTTTCAATAAACACTCACCTAAGTGGTAGTCACGGCAGCGGTAATTCTGGTAACCCCGAATGGATAGAGCATCGCACGAGAGTTCCTCGTAGTCATCGTCAAGGGGGTGCAGGATGCGGAGTTGGGGTCTACTTGCGACACCTTTGCCATGAACCTGTGCCAACAGAGTCACCCGTAACCACTACTTGACAAAGAAGAAAAGAATTGGACCTCCCCCGCAAAACAAATTAAATTCCTCGGCAGTGTATTCCAAACAAAAAATAAAAATTTAAATCAGAGTGACACCTTATAGAATATTTCCAGGTTCGCTTCAGTTTCAAGAAAAGCAAAATGGTGGAAAAAAAAATCAAGGGGCTGTACAAACTGAGGCTCAATTCAATGCAAATATTTTGTTGACCAGACAAAATTAAACAAATCCGTCAGCAACTTCAAAGTTTGTAATTGGTTGCATTGATGTTCCACTTTTCGACCTCTATATTCTTACGTTTCAGTGTCTTCAAGTGATCATGGAAACACGGTTTGCCATCCTTTAACTCTCACTTTTACGGGATGGCTTAAACTCTGAAAGTCACTTTTACCCGTCCCCAGTACAGCATTCATTCTTAAACACATTTAACATGCAGGTTTTTAATGTGCAGTACTTACAATAACTAAAGAGTTCATAGAATATGATACCCCGCACAGTGTTCAAGTAGATATTTCAATTAAAAAAAATAATAATAATAAAGATTTTAAACTTCTCTGAATAAAATATAATCCCGAACTTTAGCGCTACGGAAGTAGTCTTATACACCATTCTAGAGAACATGTCCAAGTACCGTGAAACCCTGACATTCGTGGATTCGACATTCACGGACACCACGCATTTGCGGTTCACAAAATGTGATCTGCCTTCTACGTTTTTTTTTTTTTGCGGGTGCAAAAACCATCTCCCACCAGTCGAGCATAATCCAACTCCAGCCACGCATAAACAATAACCCACCGGCCGCACGCAAAAATGAGCTCCAAAACCATCTCCAACCAACTGTGCATAAAGCACCTCTACATGCGCGTAAACCATCCCCCCGCCACCATCCCCCACAAACAGTAGTCACACTATCCAACCCTTCGACATCTACCTACAACCCCTGCATGGCGACTTACTGTCGTGGCCAAAAGTATTGGCACCCTTACACTTTTTTCAAATAACTCACAATTTTATCGAACAAAAAGTTGAAATTGACAAAAGTCTCCACAATACTATATTTCACTGTTAATATTACAGAACCTTTGTTTTTGATTCATAACTTAATATATCCCTTAAAATCAGAAAATAAAAATAAATGGCGTTGACAAAATTATTGACACCCGAGACTTTATATTTGGTAGCACAGCCTTTGGACAAAATACCTGCGGTTAAGCGCTTCCTATAGCCATGAATGAGCTTCCTACACCTCTCTACTGGTAGTTTGGCCCACTCTTCTTGTGCAAACTGCTCCATTTCTCCCAGATTTGAAGGATACCTTCTCTCAACTGCTGTTTTCAGATCTCCCCATAGGTGTTCAATGGGATTTAGATCTGGACTCATTGCTGGCCACTTCAGAACAGTCCAGCGTTTTATGTTGAACCATTCCTGGGTGCTTTTTTGAAGTGTGTTTGGAGTCATTGTCCTGCTGCAAGACACATGACCTTCGACAGACACCCAGCTTTCTGACACTGGGTTGAACAATGAGCTCCAAAATGCCTTGGTAATCTGATTTCATGATGCCATGCACACATTCAAGGTACCCAGTGCCAGAGGCAGCACAGCAACTCCAAAACATCACTGAATCTCCTCCATGTTTGACTGTAGGGAAGATGTTCTTTTCTTTGAAGGCTTCATTTTGTTTTCTGTAAACATGGAGGTGATTTGCTTTAACAAAAAGCTCTAATTTGGTCTCATTGCGGTAAAGGGACTTATAGGCCTCCTTGTACAAAGGCCATATCGCAATTCATGAAATATTCCCACAAATCTATGCATTCGACCAGATGGTGCAGAATTGGAGCACTTGCCGATGAGCCGTGCGTTCTATGAATTCCATTCTCAATGGGATTATAAACTGTTGGATTGGTGTTTCACAGCTAGAGCGTGACACCACAAAGGACGCCGTCCCTCAGATGTAGATTAAGCTGCGGCCCCATTTCTAACAATCACCGTTTGACGTTTCATAAAGATCTCATGATTTCTTTCGTGAAGAGCAAGAGATTTGTCAGCATCCTGGATAAATTCCAAATTGCTGCCAAAATATCTGTATAAACACCCACCCGCACATCACCCGACCCAAGTTGGGCCTCTGGCACCCCATCATCTACTATAAACCAATAGCCAACCGCGGAACCTGAAACACGATGAGTAGCTAGAAGTGCACTCAGTAGAGCACATACCTCCGTCACGCAATATGCCTGATCCATGAGAACCGATTTGGCCTAATACATTTTTGAAATATCATTCGATACAGTACTATATCATTTTTGGCCCGATCTCTCAATGGTGAAGAATCGCTTTGAAAATTAAATAATTATCATATCCAGATTTTCACCAAAATTGAATCAATTCTTCCTTGCCACACAACCAACATGTCCACCAGCTTTTGCCCGAATGCGTCCAGAACTTTTTGAGATATCGTGCTATATATGATTTTTGATCCGATCTCTCAATGGTGAAGAATCACTTTAAAAAATTCTAGTAGTCAGATCCGGATCTTCACCAAAATCTAATCAGTTTGTTCTTGTCGCACACCCAGCCTGTCCACAAAATTTCATCCGGATCCGTGCACAACTGTTTGAGATATCCTGCACACAAACAAACAAACAGAAAGGGGTGAAAACATAACCTCCTTTACCTTCGGTGGCAGAGGTAATAATTGATAAGTAATGATAACAAGCCATTTATACAAATTTTGGTAATGACCTAAATGGTCAGAAAATGCAGAAATTTCTCCTGCCTGTTAGACACACATGTAATAGTTTTTAGATTGACCTGGAATTTTAATTAACATGAACAAATTCCAAATCACCAGCACCATGACCAAATACCAAGTTCCTGCCTGAACCAGCAAAGTGCACTGCATCAGCGGCACAGCCACACCCTCAGCCAACGATGCTACCCGGCAGCCTTGTGCTGCATACGAATGAAGAAGACGCTGCCTTTTACCAGCAAAAGTGCAGGTCAGATTTAGACCACCTCATACAAGTCAAAACTATCTCGATAAGGTTTGGCTAAATGCACGTTCCATCATATTGTTGAGAATTCAGATAAACAAAATAAATAAATAAATAAAAAGAACAAAAAGTCACCTTCGCTTATCATAGAAGAACGTAGAAAAAGGACACTGGTTTTTGATTAATATTTTGTTCGTACCAAAGAGCCAGTTTTCTCACCTTTTGATCAGTTTCAGAAATATATGACAGGACAACCAGATGCTGTCCAAGTGGTGCCAAGCCACTGATGAAAAAGTCCATTTGAAAAGCAGCCACTGCAAGGACAAGGACGCACGCACGCACACAATAATAGCAGCTGTGTTCTTCTCTCTAAAAAACATATGAACACTAAAATGTGCAAATAAATAAATAAATAAATCCAGCTTGATAAAGCATCTCATGGCTCCAAAATGAAGCCACAAGAATACTTTTGTACTTGATGTACATACCAAGTGGCAATGAATCAAGGAGGGAATACAATAATGGAAGCCTGGGCCCTGCAAAGATTTATGTACAAACACATGGGAGATGGTAATCAAGTTGACAAAATTCCATCATCAACTGGGAAGGCAGCAGCTCGATGTAGTCATTCCAAATCATCAACCAGATACAAGTGGTATATAATCGAGCAGGAGTGGCATTCAGAACCTTGCACCTCACCACCAAAGGACCATTGGAAATATCCTGATTACACGTCGACAAGGCCAATTAAAATTGATTGCCGATAACAACTAAGTGATCTCATCCGTCCTTCGGAAGATGGATCTGTACATTGCTGAGAAATTGGAAATTGGGAAGAAGCACTAAAAATAAGGCAGATGTACCAAATGTACGCAGGTTTGACAACTTTAATAAACACCGCCAAGGACAGATCCAGAACATGGCTGCCAGAACGGGTTGGCATTGAGGAGTGAAGGGAGCAACTAGCTCGAGAGTCCATTATACAGTTTAATGCTTGAAGACACCTCACAAGAAGAATACGTTAGGAAGAGCAATTTCTGCACCTTGCAAAAACAACTTCTCATCTACACAGAAAAGATGCCCATCATAAGGTTGTTAGACAACATCGCTGTGCCAAGGACGACGAAGGACAGTCTGACGTGACGAACAATCAAAAACATCGACAACAGCAGATATGGACTGCAGCAACTACTCCACTAATCACAAAAAAAACTCAGCCCCACAAATTGTACTATAATAATTTTATTATACGAGTTACCTAACGAGGAACTTCAATGGAAGAGGAGGCCATGAGGCCCATGAAGCCTGCTCAATGGTTGCTTGTCCGTGCTCCATCCTTTTTAAAATGCTGAGCATCAAGCAATGAAGCAGCAAGCACCATTAATAAAGTCTTTGGAATGACAGCTAGGGTTCAAACCACCGACCTCCCAGACTCAAACAGGACACTACAACCATTACGTCACCGAGTATGGTCAACTATATTGCTCGTCTCACGACTGGTAATGAAAAGTAGCTTAATCACTGAAGATCCTGAAACCAAATAGGAATCCATACAATGGAAGCACACGGATCACAGGCACCTCATCAATGTTGTACCCAACCCTCATCCAGTAAGATAATGGACACGATTTTATAGGATGCCAAGGGTATCGCTATCGATTGACAATATGCCTCATAAACATAGAAACACAGGGTGCTTGTAGGCAATCAGTCGACGCCAACCCCCCTCCCCCTTTCTTTTTGTCTTCCCAGTCGATGCTAGTGGGGGAGCTAGAACACAAAGGACAGGAGAACATAATGAAAAGAACAGTGGAAAGGGGGAGGGGGAGTGGGGAACACACCAACAGCAGGGCAGAGGGGCAAAACAGAAGGTCATCTGGAGGAGGAAAAGACATCATGAAGTAAGAGAGTAAGGGGAGGACTTAGGAGGTGAACAATCTGCATACAGGGCCAAACTGTCAATCACAGAAGTGGGACGGAAAACTGGGGAAGAAGCGGAAATGGAACAAAAATAAGGAAATAAAGAAAAAAAAAGTGAAGGGGATGAGGGAACCTTTGAATGTGACGACAACTGATGGGCCGCAAGTACCCTGCGTTTGTATTTTTGTGATGTATGTTGTTAATCAGTATGACGACCTCATGAAAAGTTGCGACAGACCATCAAGGACAAATGCTGAGGGATGTTGACCAAAGATGCGGTCCCCAGACACGAAAATGCACCTGTTGACAAGGACGATCTGCACAGACTGCCATCCGAGACTGTGGCTTGGAACAGTTTGATCACTTTTGCAACCCTCACCCCCCCCCCCCCCGCCACCATCCTAAGCCCCACATCCCTCTTACAACCTGGATCTGGCCTCGATTACCCAATGACTATTATGTGTTCAAGCATTTAGGGACAAATTTATGAAAGGCGTCCAAGTGCTAGACATGGTTAGAATAACTAATCGTGCGATGATCACCCGTTCAAAGTTAATCGCCAATCACCGAAGAGTGATTATCTAATGTGGATCAAGACATAATCGTAAGCATTTAAACAACAAATAAACATTGCCTTTAAAGCCTTGAAACAAGCATTGCGTGGCATATAAATTGGTAGTTTTGAGGGACTGTGAATATGGATGCATTCGGAGTGCTCGAATTAGCTCAAGAGGAGGCAGAAGAGGATGGTTCACCGACGTGCATTGAGAATCTTCAAGGAAAGATGACAACCTCTGGAGAAGTACGACGATGTCAAATTTGTCTGGGGTTACAGCATCATCATCATTATCATCTACATCAATTTGTACTTCATTTAAGTCTCCAGCTATGAGAGTTAATATCGCAACAATTTCTTCACCCAGAGAGAAGAAACACCAATTTCTGCTCACCGATCATAGCCTCCCCACCTCCTGCTTTTTTTGCACGTCGAGCTTCTTCTCACGAGCCAGTGCCTTTGTTTTACCCTCCTTCGGAGTTGTTGGAGGTCCCTGGCAGAGGATTGTTTTGAAATATCTTCCCATGTGAGCTGATTTTTCTTATTTGGGCCCGCGTTACTTCTCCTGTCTTGCATTGCTCCTTGGTGAACCTCGATTGCTTCGATTAAACCCATTCGTTGCTCAAATGCAAAATTGCCCCTCTTTTCTTTCCCGACATGTTGCCGTCAGAACATCCAAACTAAAAATTGACGTACACGGCCAATGTGAAGTCATTCAGGTGAATTGGTTAGGTAACCTCTTATATGGCACGCTGACCAAAATAAATGTTTCAAAGGCATTGAATCGTAACCGAGGCACGCACAACTAATCGGCTGTTTGTCTCCCTCTGTGAATTGCGATCGAGATGGGCGATTATCTGTGCATGTACAATGTTTTTGTCACCGTTTAAGGGTCAGGCGTGAGTTAGCAAGACCCTCGCGAAGCGCCTCTCATAAATTTGGCCCTCAGAGTCTTCCCTGTGTGGCTGCCGATTTCCTGACAAAGAAATGAGCAAAGTAACCGAGACCTGGGTGCTCAAAATAAGAAGGTTGAAGATCTGACTTTACCTATCTCAACATAGCGACCCGGCAAATCACGAGCTTCAGAACGTGCTCGTTCCTTCACAATGCAGACCTGATAAAAAAAAAAAAAGAAAACAGACATTAGAGAATACATTCATCAATCACTCATGATATCAGGAGGCAGCTATTCCACTTTCATGTGGCTTATTAGTATCACACATTCCACCAGTGCAAACATTAAAGTAAACACATGGCCCTCAATGTCAGTTGGAGCCCAGGATGGGGCAGCCGAAAGTCCAAGGAACTCAGGGTTCAAAGGGTTAATATAGTGTACAATTATTATTACACAAGCAGGGACCCATGGGAATTCCATGTAATGTAATATGTGACTTTACAAACTCAACCACACCCCCCCCCCCACTCCCTACCCCAAGTCCTGCACTCCCCCTCCCAACCCCAACTCCTCAAATCCCCCTCTCCCACAACCCAGAGTATTCAACACCCCCTCCAACGGTTGTTTATTTTTACTCCATCCGTTTTGACGGGGGTCAAAAAGATACTTTTTTTGGATGGGGAACGATCTGAGGTGGTGGTAAACAGCGGTCTTGAAGACCTCGAGGGAAGAATGAGAATGGAGAGAATGTGGAAGTTGACCCCACAGGCAGGAAAAATGATGAATGAATGAGTGGAAGTGAACAGTGATTCTGAATTTTGGGAGTTTCACCAGAGGGAGTTGCTGGTGGGCCACGTGCACCACTGCAGAAAACTGGGGAAATAAAGCCTGGAGAGAGCAGAGGGTACAAGACCAGAAAGGAGGTGGTGGAAGACAGAGACATCACCGGCCTGTTTGTGATGGGAAAGTGATAGACCCATGGTCTCAGCTTCAACGCCGGGAGATTCCAATGATTTTGAAGGCCTTGGTTTCCAAAGTAGTGGTTCATCAAGCTGCGGATGAAGGCCTTGTAGGTGGACAGGAGTTCAGGTGTGCCAAGAAAGGACTTTGCACGGTGGAGGAAGCCCTGTCGGTGACTGGCTTTGGAGATCGACTTTGAAATGAGGCTTGTTCAAGAAAGATCATCGCTGATAGTGAGAACCAGGAGTTGGAGTGACTGAACTTCCTCAAGAGGATTGCTCAGAAAATAGATGGGAGGGTTTACCATACAGTCCTTTAAGAGAGAGATAGTGAGAGTGTGAGATTTGTCAGGATTGAAAGACATATTCCAAGTGTTTGAAATGCTTGTGATTTTATCATGGTCTGAAGAGAGGGAAGAGGCTGCAGCCTGCTCATGTGACGGATGAGGCATGTCACGTTAGAGGGTGGATTCATCAGCAAATAAATAAAGAGGATTTTCCAGAGTCAGAAAGATCGTTGATGAATATTAGGAACAAGACTGGGCCCAGAATGCTGCCTTGGGGGTACTCCATCCTCAACAGGGAGAGAGATATGAAAAAATTCCGGTGAGAGCCACACGTTGGCTACGAGAGTAGAGGAAGTCAGTAAGCCAAGTGTGGAGTTGGATGCCATAGGCAGAGAGTTTGGAGAGCAAGACAGCATGCCAGATTATTGAAAGCTTGAGCAACATCTGGAGAGATGGTCCTGACATCTTGAAAAGGGGAAGAAAGGAAGGGGAGAAGACAGAGAGTTGTGGGAGGTTGAGGTTTTGGGGGGAAGGTTGGGAGGGGGAGTTGAGGACTTGTGGTGGGGAGAGGGGTTTGAAGATCTGGAGTGGGGAGAGCATTTAAGGATAGGGTTGGGAGAGGTTTGAAGACTGCAGAATTGAGAGTGGGAGATGGGGGCTTGGGGGGTTGGGGTTTGGTTGGGGGGGGTGAGATGGAGGACTTGAGGTTGGGTGGGGATGGGGGGAGCTGAGGGCTTGGAGTTGTGGACTCAGGGTTGGGAGTTGGTTTTGGGTGTGGGTGGGAGGGGGGTAGGTGATGGAGGACTTTGCGTTGGGGGGCAGAGTTGAGGACTTGAAGTGACATTTTACATGACACGGAATTTCAGTGGATCCCTACTGGAAAGATATAACAATTGAAATTTAAAAAAACCCCATCATCTATTATTCGGTGGATGAAATCAACAGGACTTGGATTGAGGTATGCCAACCGCCGTGGCAAGCAAAAAGAAACTGATGTTTCAGACGTTACGTATTCATCAGAGCAAACAAGGAAGTTAGCTTCTCCTTTCTTCCCACGGCGGTGATCGAGCTATCCAGTTGGGTCAAGTCGTGTCCGACTTCTGGTGAGATTCATGATCAAATTTCTCCAAACATCCCTCTCCTGCACCGCTTCCTGAAGCTCTGGCAGAGACAGCTAGATTGCAGCATTTACGCCATCCATCCAGGGCATGCAAAGCTCTGCCTCTTCCTCTTCTTCCCACAACCAAACCCAACACGACTGATTTCTCCAGACTTTCATTTTCTGCACGCATGATGTATCCAAGGTACAGTACAAGTTTCTGTTTTCACATCAGCGCTTCTCATGTACACGATGGTACAAGTTATTCAAGTGTTCATTTGTTTGTTCTTCTTGCAGTTCATCGAATATTAAACATTAGTTTCCAACGTCACACTTCAAAACTGTCAATCTTCTTCCTTTCTTTCTTCTTCATTGTCCATGACTCACTTCCAGACATTGTAACTGGAAATACCAGGTCATTCACCAGTCTCCTCTCGGTTTGTGTTGTCACACCTTTGTCTTTCCAGATCTGTATCAATCCTGACATTGCGGTTCTCCCCATTGCGAACCGTGAATTGATTTCTTCTCCACATTTTCCACTCGCTTCAATCTTATAACCGAGGAAGATGAAACTTTCTCCTATTTCCACTTGATCGTCTCCTAATCTTCTCAACTGACAAGATTTTAATATTTTTCATGTTAAAATGAAGACCAGCTTTTTCATTTTCCTCCTTCACTGTCTGTAGCAGTTTTATAAAATCCTCTTCACTTTTTGCAAACGGAGTGGCATCGTCAGTGTACCTTCAGTTGTTGATACTTCTTCTCCTCCTTTCCCCTTTATAAGGGGTGAGGTCTGATGGCACCAAGCTTCTGCCTTACCTTGACAATGACACTACTCCACCTCCCTCTGTCCTCAGCCAACTCTCTCCGCTATCCAACCACATCTACCTGACGGATATCCCTCCTCACACAATCCTCCCATCTCAACCGCGATCTACCTCTTTTCCTCCGACCTTGCTCCTTCAACCTATCCGCTCTCTTTGCCATTCTCTCTCCCCCTATCCGCACTGTGTCCAGTCCATCTCAGCCGGCATTTCACCAATCTCTCTGTCAAGCTCATCTGCACACAAATACCCCCTCCCTGAGGTCTTCCATCCTCCTCCTGCCCATCCACTTCACGATCGCAATCCTCTTGACTCAATTGTTCTCGCAAACCTGCAGCCTCTGTTGCTGTCTCAATGTCAGTACCACCATCTCCAGACCGTAACGGTAGGCCGGCATTACACATGACATCAGAACCTTCCCTTTCAATTTACTTCATATCTTTACTTCTGCCATCGAAGATGAAGGAAGTTATGTTTTCAACCCTTTCTGTCTGTTTGTTTGTTTGTTTGTGTGCAGGATATCTTAAAAAAGTTGTCGACGGATCCGGATGAAATTTTGTGGACAGATTGGGTGTGTGACAAGGACATACCGATTCGATTTTGGTGAACATCCGGATCTGGATCCGACTACCAGAATTTTTAAAGTGATTCTTCACCATTGAGAGATGGGGCAAAACTAATATGTAGCACGATATTTGAAAAAGTTGTCGACGGATTCGGATGGAAATTGGTGGACAGGTTAGGTGTGTGGCAAGGATGAATTGATTCGATTTTGGTAAAGATCTGAATCCACATCTGGATATGATAATTATTTAATTTTTGTTAGGTATGATTTAATTTAATTAATTTAAGGTATGAGCTCCACCGAGTGCCCTTCTAGTTCAGTCTGCCATTACTCCCTCCACCATCCTCTATGCATTCGCACTCACCTGAATCCTCGTCTGTGCATCTGCCTCGGACTTACCATCCTCGGTCAATGTTCCTCCCAGATACTCAAACCTATTTCCCTGTCTGATGTCTGATCTCCTTCCCCTCCAACCTGATATTCTTTTATTTTCTCTGATGCCCGACACGCATCGCTTCAGTCTTCTCTGTACTCATCTTCAGCCCATGCTTCCCAAATTCCTCCTTCCACTACCCAGAACTTCCTGCATATCCCACCCATTCTACACCACAACAACTAGATCGTCCGCATACAGCATCCTCCCAATACTTCTCCTCCAGCTCACCTTCGTGCTTAACCAGCCCCATCACCATGATAAACATGAATTGGCTGAGAGCGCTTCCTTGCCTCAAACCAATGTTCACACTGAATGAAGACATCACAGGACCAACCAAGACTCTTCCCTTCGTTCCTTTGTACATCCCTTCCACCGACCTAACTTCTGCTTCTGGCACTCCCATCCATCTGCGTCGCCATCACCATTTCTCTCGGGACAATTTCATAGGCCTTCTCCAGGTCCACAATTCCCAACGCCATCTCACCTTGCACCTCCAACCTCTTCTCCACTAGCTGTCTCAGCATGAACATCCCATCCGTCGTCCCCCCTACCCTTTCAAACCCCCTGCTTCTCTTCTCCGATCTCCATCTTCCTCATCCTTCCATCTAGAATCCTCTCTAGCACCTTCATTACATGAAGGTTCTACCTCAATGTCATCAAAGTTTGATTTCCTGATGATGTAGTCAGTCACTGTAAAGCTTGAACAAGTGAGGGGAAATAATGCACCCCATGACCCCTTTTGCAATCCCACACCATTCTATCTCTCCATACTCTGTTCTTACTGTAACTTCTTGTTTAGTGTTAGTCTTCGTATCTTGTGAGTCTCCTCTGTCAATCAATGTCTTGTTGATTTCATCCATCGTTTTACCTGTCCGCCGACTCAGATCGACAATAGCCTTCATCAGCAAGAATAATCCTTCATTCTAAATCTATTGTTAAATTTTGTCATCAATCAAATATGTCAATATATACATTATATCTATATACAACATCTGATGCACACCTTGACAGAGTGAGCCCAACCAATGAGTAGAGTGAGGTCATCGCTCCAACATAAACTGCAAGGGTACATCTCTTCACGCAGATCTGTGCTGTCCCGCACGACTGTGGTGATGCGCCTACGTTGAGTCATGTCATACATCATCACACCCTGCACAGACAGAACATGGAGGACCAGTCAAGGTAGTAAAGTATATTTGGCTGTACAAAAATCAAAGAGGGAGACAACGTTGACAGCTGCTGGCATTAATGAGATCCATCGTGAATGAAATGTAGACATCATGCCGTAACAAGGTGGCAGTCATGAAAGGGTAAGATTTCATCTTGATTAAATTTGGAGCTCACCAAATTTGGATTAAAATAACCAGTTTGGAGCTTCCATGGGAACACGTGGAAATTTCTCCTGAAAATTACTATTGTAATAATCTGGTGATTAGTCAAAATTAGTTATTCGACACATTCACTGCTCGCTTGAGTAGTGGCAGTCGGTTGCACGTGAGAACGTTCAAGATGGCTCGCCAATTTACGGCTTCGCCTCCACGTTTGAAGGTCGGGAATTTAATCCATTGCATTTAAATATATATTTTCTGTATGCATAATAAAAATTAATATACAAAGGGTCCAGATTCTCCGTGGGACTACACCGAGTGCAACGAGGGGTCGCACGATCCCATACAACCGTAAAGAAGGGAATGAGACCATCTGGCTCATCGTCGCCGCGTTGCACACCCAAGTCAATTTTTGCGACACCTGTAAACAACAATCTTCTTTACGTTTTACTGAAGTCTACATAACGGTTCTGTTGACCTAACTTGTACTCAATATGATGACCAATGCACCAATACTTTTTCTCAGCTCGGCACACCTTGCTGTTGGCCCAAGCAATGAGGTCAGTCCTCCACTTGATGGTGCTGATCGTACCCTCACCCTGGTGCAGAGTCAACATCTTTTGCCTCCCAAGCCAGGCACGCTCACAAAGCAGCAGCTGGACACACGGAGGGATTCGGGAATTGGATGAAACAACCTCAAGAAGGTTTCACAGAAAAATAAACAGCAATTAGCCTCTGAATCTCCAAAAAAATTAAAAACACCTGTATTAATCTTTGATGGTCACAGGACCTGGGAAAGCTTGTGCTGCATTATACCTCACTATAAATAACACAAGGAATTGATATTTAAGAGGAAATACCACATGGAAAAGCATTTTAGTACGATAAAAAAAATACAAAAAAATCATGCACGTAATTACATCTCAAGTCACACTTTCCATTTCTTTCCAGCTTAAAAATAAATCAGAAGAAAAAAAGTATGAGCGAAGCTGATAGGGCACTACTAGAATGTACCTGAGGTTCTGGAGATCATTGCCACAAGCACAAGGAAGACAAATTCATCAGTAGGGAAAACTCAAAATTACCTTGTCACTACCTGTAACAAACTGCTTTGCTTGGTTTTTCCCAAACTGGGGATGGAGAGCCACCGCCTGAAAAAAAACAAAATCAAGAAATAAGTTTTCTTGAAAAGAAACCAAGGAAGAATAATGTAATAGGAGAAGCAATCGCTTCATTTTGATTACCCAAGTAAGTTCCTAATAGAGGGGTATCACAATATTCCAATCTAATAGAGGGGGATCACAATATTCCAATCTAATAGAGGGGTATCACAATATTCCAATCTAATAGAGGGGTATCACAATATTCCAATCTAATAGAGGGGTATCACAATATTCCAATCTAATAGAGGGGGATCACAATATTCCAATCTAATAGAGGGGTATCACAATATTCCAATCTAATAGAGGGGTATCACAATATTCCAATCTAATAGAGGGGTATCACAATATTCCAATCTAATAGAGGGGGATCACAATATTCCAATCTAATAGAGGGGGATCACAATATTCCATCCTAATAGAGGGGGATCACAATATTCCAATCTAATAGAGGGGGATCACAATATTCCAATCTAATAGAGGGGGATCACAATATTCCAATCTAATAGAGGGGGATCACAATATTCCATCCTAATAGAGGGGGATCACAATATTCCAATCTAATAGAGGGGGATCACAATATTCCATCCAAATAGAGGGGGATCACAATATTCCATCCTAATAGAGGGGGATCACAATATTCCAATCTCAGAGAGGGGTATCACAATATTCCAATCTGATAGAGGGGGATCACAATCTTCCAATCTAATAGAGGGGGATCACAATCTTCCAATCTAATAGAGGGGGATCACAATATTCCAATCTAATAGAGGGGGATCACAATATTCCAATCTAATAGAGGGGGATCACAATATTCCAATCTAATAGAGGGGGATCACAATATTCCATCCTAATAGAGGGGAATCACAATATTCCAATCTAATAGAGGGGGATCACAATATTCCATCCTAATAGAGGGGGATCAGAATATTCCAATCTAATAGAGAGGGATCACAATATTCCAATCTAATAGAGGGGGATCACAATATTCCATCCTAATAGAGGGGGATCACAATATTCCAATCTAATAGAGGGGGATCACAATATTCCATCCCAATAGAGGGGGATCACAATATTCCAATCTAATAGAGGGGGATCACAATATTCCATCCTAATAGAGGGGGATCACAATATTCCAATCTGATAGAGGGGGATCACAATCTTCCAATCTTATAGAGGGGGATCACAATCTTCCAATCGAAGAGAGGGGGATCACAATCTTCCAATCTTATAGAGGGGGATCACAATATTCCAATCGAAGAGAGGGGGATCACAATATTCCAATCTAATAGAGGGGGATCACAATCTTCCAATCTAATAGAGGGGGATCACAATATTCCAATCTAATAGAGGGGGATCACAATATTCCAATCTAATAGAGGGGGATCACAATATTCCAATCTAATAGAGGGGGATCACAATATTCCAATCTAATAGAGGGGGATCACAATATTCCAATCTAATAGAGGGGGATCACAATCTTCCAATCTAATAGAGGGAGATCACAATATTCCAATCTAATAGAGGGGGATCACAATATTCCAATCTAATAGAGGGGGATCACAATATTCCAATCTAATAGAGGGGGATCACAATATTCCAATCTAATAGAGGGGGATCACAATATTCCAATCTAATAGAGGGGGATCACAATCTTCCAATCTAATAGAGGGGGATCACAATATTCCAATCTAATAGAGGGGGATCACAATATTCCAATCTAATAGAGGGGGATCACAATATTCCGATCTAATAGATGGGGATCACAATATTCCAAGCTAATAGAGGGGGATCACAATTTTCCAATCTAATAGAGGGGGATCACAATATTCCAATCCAATAGAGGGGGATCACAATATTCCAATCCAATAGAGGGGGATCACAATATTCCAATCCAATAGAGGGGGATCACAATATTCCAATCGAATAGAGGGGAATCACAATATTCCAATCTAATAGAGGGGGATCACAATATTCCGATCTAATAGAGGGGGATCACAATATTCCAAGCTAATAGAGGGGGATCACAATTTTCCAATCTAATAGAGGGGGATCACAATATTCCAATCTAATAGAGGGGGATCACAATATTCCAATCCAATAGAGGGGGATCACAATATTCCAATCCAATAGAGGGGGATCACAATATTCCAATCGAATAGAGGGGGATCACAATATTCCAATCTAATAGAGGGGGATCACAATATTCCGATCTAATAGATGGGGATCACAATATTCCAAGCTAATAGAGGGGGATCACAATTTTCCAATCTAATAGAGGGGGATCACAATATTCCAATCTAATAGAGGGGGATCACAATATTCCAATCCAATAGAGGGGGATCACAATATTCCAATCCAATAGAGGGGGATCACAATATTCCAATCGAATAGAGGGGGATCACAATATTCCAATCTAATAGAGGGGGATCACAATATTCCGATCTAATAGATGGGGATCACAATATTCCAATCTAATGGAGGGGGATCACAATACTCCAATCTAATGGAGGGGGATCACAATACTCCAATCTTATGGAGGGGGATCACAATACTCCACTCGAATGGAGGGGGATCACAATATTCCAACCTAATGGAGGGGGATCACAATACTCCAGTCTAATGGAGGGGGATCACAATACTCCAATCTTATGGAGGGGGATCACAATACTCCAATCTAATGGAGGGGGATCACAATACTCCAATCTAATGGAGGGGGATCACAATATTCCAACCTCATGGAGGGGGATCACAATATTCCAATCTAATGGAGGGGGATCACAATACTCCAATCTAATGGAGGGGGATCACAATACTCCAATCTAATAGAGGGGGTTCACAATATTCCAATCTAATAGAGGGGGATCACAATATTCCAATCTCATAGAGGGGGATCACAATATTCCAATCTAATAGAGGGGGATCACAATATTCCATCCTAAAAGAGTGCTTTCACACTCATCCACCTGAACAGAGTGGTATCACAATATTCCATCCTTCATAGAGCGGTATCACACTAATCCACCCTCACAGAGTGGTATCACAATATTCCATTCCAATCGAGGGGGATCACAATATTCCAATATAGTAGAGGGGGGTCACAATATTCCATCCTAATAGAGTGGTATCACAATAGTCCATCCTTATGGAGGGGATCACAATATTCCATCCGAAAAGAACGGTATCACACTCATCCACCCGAACAGAGGGGTATCACAATATTCCATCGTTCACAGAGCAGTATCACACCAATCCACCCCAACAGAGTGGTATCACAATATTCAATCACAATAGAGGGGGATCACAATATTCCAATATAGAAGAGGGGGATCACAATATTCCATCCTAACAGAGTGGAATCACAATATTCCATCCGAATAGAGGGGTATCACAATATTTCAATATCGTAGAGGGGGATCACAATATTCCATCCTAATAGAGTGGTATCACACTAATCCACCCTAACAGAGGGGTATCACAATATTCAAATCCAATAGAGGGGGATCACAATATTCCAATCTAATAGAGGGGGATCACAATTTTCCAATGTAATAGAGGGGAACAAAATATTCCAATCTAATAGAGGGGGATCACAATACTCCAATCTAATGGAGGGGGATCACAATCCTCCAATCTAATGGAGGGGGATCACAATATTCCAATCTAATGGAGGGGGATCACAATACTCCAATCTAATGGAGGGGGATCACAATACTCCAATGTAATGGAGGGGGATCACAATACTCTAATATAACGGAGGGGGATCACAATATTCCAATCTAATGGAGTGGGATCACAATACTCCAATGTAATGGAGGGGGATCACAATACTCCAATATAATGGAGGGGGATCACAATACTCCAATCTAATGGAGGGGGATCACAATATTCCAATCTAATGGAGGGGTATCACAATATTCCAATCTAATGGAGGGTGTTCATGTGGCGTATTGGCATGGAGCGTTGTGCGGGCGTGGAGGAGTTGTGATAGTAGTCACGTGTCTGCAATGCATATAGCTGTTCTCGCCCGCTCGGGACTTGTAGCACCAGTTCGCAGCATGTGGTATCATTAGCAGTGTCTTGTAGGTCGTGTGCCTGAAGGGTGCATCGAGTGCGTACTAAAGCGGAGTTACGGGCATCCTACGCCTACCCTCTCGCTCGAGGCAATAAAGCGGAATTGTGTTACCCTCCGGCTCATGTCTGCCTGTTCGCACCTCTGCCACGACACCACAGTTTGGTGACATCGATGTTTCGGATCGACGTGTGCAGAGTGCCTGTTTTCCTCGGCATTGACTTTGAGTCGTTGCCGGGACAATTGTATTGTGAGGTGCACAGAGCGCCGTGGGAATCAGCGCAGCTCGCGCGGTACGAGTTCGATCACCTGGCGAGGAGCCCAGGGAAGCGCATCGAGAGTTTCGCCGCACGGGTTTGACATCTCGCTGTCGCCTGCGAATTCACGTCGAGTGAACGGCAGGCCAGGCTCGAAGATCGTTTTATTTCTGGTTTGCAAGAGTTGGAAATGGTTTCTGCAATGCCATGGCGAAAGGACGAGGATATTACATTCAACTCAGAAGTGGCGCCGGCCGTCGCACAGACTCTGAGGGATGTCCGGCCCCTCGATGGCCAGAGCATGACAGGTTATCCGGAGGTCCGTGCGGTGTACCAAGCGTCCACGGCCGCACGCACAGTCTTCGGTGCGGGTCCTGGCCAAACGTTGCAACGCGGCCAGTCGGAGAACGATCTGAACACTCAGGGACATCTACGGTGTGTGTGCCAAGTGTCATTGGCCACCATAACGGTCATGGATGGCGATGTACGAAGCGACCCCAGCGACACGGGGCGAGACCTATAGCCGGTACGATGTTTTGTGCATGACGTACTCTTTTACGTCCCGGGTCGAGACCTGCAGCCTGGGCAAGGTTTTGTGGATGGAACGCCGATCGTGTTTCGAGTTGGTACCGGAGCGGCGGTGTCGATCATAAGCGAGCGCACCGCTCGTGCACTCCCCGGTCTACACCTTCTCAGGTCTACCCTCGCGTTGCACACGTATACCGGTGAAGCGCTACCAGCGGTTGGCAGGGCACACGTCTTGGTCGCCCATCAAGGTCAGCGGGTCGCACTCTCGCTGTTCGTGGTGCGAAGGGAGGGCCCCGCCCTTTTGGGTCGGAGCTGGTTGGCCCGCGTTCAACTAGACGGGACAGCGCCAGCCAGTGACCTTGGACGTCCCGTGCCGAGCCGATTAGCGAGTCGGTGGGAGGAGGTTCCTGTTTCGGAGTTCGTACCTCCAGGTGCGCCTGTGTCTCCTTCGGGCCCCGTACCTCCGTTTGGGCCCGGGCCTCCCTCGGGACCCGAGGTCGAGGTCTCAGTGGCAGGGGCCGCGGCGTTACAACTTGGGTTTCCGTTCATTGCTTCCTGCAACTACGGTATACGGTTCCGGAGCAACGGGAAGCATGCCGGCTGCGACGGACTCGCGTGATTGCGTTGCGCGGAGGGTCCACCTTCGTCTGGATCAACCAACCGGGTTGATGTGTTGGCACTGGGCCAGGTCCAGGATGAGCCGATCACCGCCAAGCAGGTCGCGGTGGAGTCGGCTCATGATACAGTGCATATCCGTGTCGTTCAGGCGATTTCAACGGGGGATTGGAGCGAACCGGTCGCATTCAAGAAGTTTGCGGAACGCGACCATCGACGGTGTCCTCTTCGACGTTCAGATGAGGACCTGCACGCAAGTCGCCTCGAAGTCGTGACAACCAAGAGGCTTGCTTGCAGCGTGGTTCATGATTTGTTAATTGTTGTATGTTTGATTCTCGCGGCACGAGTGATTCAGCATGGTGTTATAAAAGCAAATGCCGACGGTCCGCGTGTGAGCAAAATGTGTTTGATTGGGATCAATGCTTTCTTTGATGTAAAGTACTTGCGGACGATCGTTGCGAATAAAGAGGTCTTCCAGATCCCGGTCTTCGATGGCAATCCGCAGTTCGCTGCAACCTCATGTGTTAGAATTATACTGTGGGAACGCGCTGTACGTAAAGAGAAGTTTGCATCTGCGCCAACGATGTTTTTGCTGTTGTTTGACACTGCTGTGCATCCAGTCAACGCTGATCGTCTATGTGGACGTGCGTTGAGGTCTCGGCTGGATTTGCTGCGACCTAAGGGGTCGGTGGCAGGGGCGGTGTTGCGCCCAGTGCTGGTGCGCGGTTTTGGTGTGGGACAGCTGGCAATGGAGCCGGCTAATTGCCTGGTTCGAGTTGATGGCGGGGAGCCGGGGCAGGTTCGCTGTTCAGCGCCACCCCCAACCCTGATTTCGCCAAGGTCAGACGTGCCGGGCGCCATGGAGCGCAGACCTCTGATCTCGCCAAGATCAGCCGCGCTGGCGCCCGCGGGGCTTGCAGACTCGGGGTGTTTACCTGATTCGGTCCTGTCTGAGGGAGATGTGCCAACTTGTCGACTGGGGGCATTTGATGGTGCCGGGGGAGGTTCGCTTGGGGTGTCATCTCGACCTCGCCGGAAGGCGTATCAGCATGGGCCGCCTGGGGGCGCTTCTGCTGCATCGTTCTACTGTGCTCCCAGACTTCCCTCTATATATCTTTAACACGGCCATTGTTATTATGGTCTGCAAACATCATTGGCTTCGTCGTGCAACTCAGTACTCGAGCGCCAGTCCACTGCATTTGGGATTCAGCTGACTCGCACCAACACAGTATATGATGTGATGGGGATAGAAGGGTGTATTATGTGCCAGATTAAAGATGGTATTATTGTTATAGGTTGTGCGGATGAAGCACGCTTTTCTTTTGAGCCATCTCATCTGGGTTTGGTTCTCAGCCCGACCATCACCCAAGGGTTAGATCAAGTGAGGTGGTACTTGGAGGATTTTGCTTGGTTGATGTCATTTTGTTCCTCTTTGCTTTTTTATGTCGTAGTATTCTTTGCCAATTATGCTTGTCATTAAAAAATCATATTTTTAGGAGGGAGGAGTGTGGCGTATTGGCGTGGAGCGTTGTGGGGGCGTGGAGGAGTTGTGAGAGTAGTCACGTGTCTGCAATGCATATAGCTGTTCTCGCCCGCTCGGGACTTGTAGCACCATTTAGCAGCATGTGGTATCTTTAGCAGTGTCTTGTAGGTCGTGTACCTGTAGGGTGCATCGAGTGCGTACTAAAGCGGAGTTACGGGCATCCTACACCCACCCTCTCGCTCGAGGCAACAAAGCGGAGTTGTGTTACCCTCCGGCTCGTGTCTGCCTGTTCGCACCTCTGCCACGACACTACAGATCACAATATTCCAATCTAATGGAGGAGTATCACAATATTCCAATCTAATGGAGGAGTATCACAATATTCGAATCTAATAGAGGGGTATCACAATATTCGAATCTAATAGAGGGGTATCACAATATTCCAATCTAATGGAGGAGTATCACAATATTCCAATCTAATAGAGGGGGATCACAATATTCCAATGTAATGGAGGGGTATCACAATATTCCAATCTAATGGAGGAGTATCACAATATTCCAATCTAATAGAGGGTTATCACAATACTCCAATCTAATGGAGGAGGATCACAATATTCCAATCTAATGGAGGGGGATCACAATATTCCAATCTAATGGAGGAGTATCACAATATTCCAATCTAATAGAGGGGGATCACAATATTCCAATCCAATAGAGGGGTATCACAATACTCCAATCTAATGGAGGAGGATCACAATATTCCAATGTAATGGAGGGGGATCACAATATTCCAATGTAATGGAGGGGTATCACAATATTCCAATGTAATGGAGGGGTATCACAATATTCCAATGTAATGGAGGGGTATCACAATACTCCAATCTAATGGAGGGGGATCACAATATTCCAATCTAATGGAGGGGTATCACAATATTCAAATCTAATAGAGGGGTATCACAATATTCCAATGTAATGGAGGGGTATCACAATATTCCAATGTAATGGAGGGGTATCACAATATTCCAATCTAATGGAGGGGGATCACAATATTCCAATCTAATGGAGGAGTATCACAATATTCCAATCTAATAGAGGGGGATCACAATATTCCAATCCAATAGAGGGGTATCACAATACTCCAATCTAATGGAGGAGGATCACAATATTCCAATCTAATGGAGGGGGATCACAATATTCCAATGTAATGGAGGGGTATCACAATATTCCAATGTAATGGAGGGGTATCACAATATTCCAATGTAATGGAGGGGTATCACAATACTCCAATCTAATGGAGGGGGATCACAATATTCCAATCTAATGGAGGAGTATCACAATATTCCAATCTAATGGAGGAGTATCACAATACTCCAATCTAATGGAGGGGGATCACAATATTCCAATCCAATAGAGGGGTATCACAATACTCCAATCTAATGGAGGAGGATCACAATATTCCAATCTAATGGAGGGGGATCACAATATTCCAATGTAATGGAGGGGTATCACAATATTCCAATGTAATGGAGGGGTATCACAATACTCCAATGTAATGGAAGGGGATCACAATATTCCAATCTAATGGAGGAGGATCACAATATTCCAATCTAATGGAGGAGGATCACAATATTCCAATCTAATGGAGGGTATCACAATATTCCAATGTAATGGAAGGGGATCACAATATTCCAATCTAATGGAGGGGGATCACAATACTCCAATGTAATGGAAGGGGATCACAATATTCCAATCTAATGGAGGGGTATCACAATATTCCAATCTAATAGAGGGGTATCACAATACTCCAATCTAATAGAGGGGTATCACAATATTCCAATCTAATAGAGGGGTATCACAATACTCCAATCTAATGGAGGGGGCTCACAATATTCCAATCTAATGGAGGAGTATCACAATATTCAAATCTAATAGAGGGGTATCACAATATTCCAATCTAATGGAGGAGTATCACAATATTCCAATCTAATAGAGGGTTATCACAATACTCCAATCTAATGGAGGGGGATCACAATATTCCAATCTAATGGAGGGGGATCACAATATTCCAATCTGATGGAGGGGTATCACAATACTCCAATCTAATGGAGGGGTATCACAATACTCCAATCTAATGGAGGGGTATCACAATACTCCAATCTAATGGAGGGGTATCACAATACTCCAATCTAATGGAGGGGTATCACAATACTCCAATCTAATGGAGGGGTATCACAATATTCCAATCCAATAGAGGGGTATCACAATACTCCAATCTAATGGAGGGATATCACAATACTCCAATCTAATGGAGGGGTATCACAATACTCCAATCTAATGGAGGGGTATCACAATACTCCAATCTAATGGAGGGGTATCACAATACTCCAATCTAATGGAGGGGGATCACAATATTCCATCCTCAGTGGGCAAAAATGCAGACGCAAATTGATGGCGCTTTTTCGGAAAACCAACATCTTATCTTCCAAATGTGAGCTCTTCAGGTAGATCCTACCTTGCCATTCCAGTTAACGATGCCACATCACCTAGATACGATCGCTGCATAGAGGGCATTTGCTGCCTACACGGTGAATATGACAACACCCAAAATAATCAAAGTGCATGTCCAACAAGTCCCAGATACGCGAGAACAAAGTTATCGGATAAAATAAATGAATGTGCAATTAATGTTGCTAAAAGATACATTTACATATTTTCATTGGCAGACGAGGGGAACAATCCGAGCATTTATTGAGGATGTGATAAAAACACGACGAACAAATTTTGTACTCCAACTTGGGTACTTCATTTTGTGAACATGAATTCAGCTCCCACTTATCCATTTTAATTGTTGGTTAAAATACCATTCATATCCTCGGAATCGGATGAGACAATCAGTTCAGTTTCTTTGCTCATAATGACCAGACTCGGTGACATGATGGTTAAAAGCAGAGGTTCCCAAACTGTGGTCTGTGCACCACCACAGGTTCCCACACTCCATTCAGGTGGTCCACAGAAAGGTTGCAGAATAAGCAAGAATATCTGTACTTGCCCTGCACATGTTTTTTTTTTTTCTGACGGCGGAGATCAAGGCCATTTTGACGATGAATACAGAAATAGACAAGAACGGCATTCCGTAATGCGTATACCTCCGCCAGGCTAAACAGTTTACATTTTGTATCCCAATGATAGGCCAGATCTGGATTCGGACCTGAACCAAAATCGAATATGCTTGTTGTTGTCCCCAACACAACTCATCTACCAAGTTTTGTCATAACCCATCTGCAACTTTTTGAGATATCATGCCATACATCGTTTTTGGCCCCATCTCAATACTGAAGAATCAATGAAAAAATAATAATTCTCAGTTCCGGATTGGGATCCAGATGTTCACCAAAATCGAATTAATTCGTCCTGGTCACACACCCAACCTGTCCACCATTTTTCATCGGAATTCGTCAATAACTTTTTGAGATATCCTGTTTAAACAGGGGTGAAAACCAAGCCAAGAAAACCAAGAAAACCAATAACAATAATTCGATATAACACTCGGAGCGAATGCTCCAAAGTATCCGAATCCGGATACATTTTGAGACAAATCGTGGTGAAAACATCACCTCCGTCCACCTTCCGTGGCGGAGGTAAAAATTCTGAACCCGACCCAAGAGTAAAGCTGATAAACATTACATCCGACTTCCCAGAACTTTGCTCAAACTAGAAGGGCACTCTTTGATGTCACCAGTTATACCTCCGCCCACATTTAAAAAAAAATTTAAAAAAGTCTGCTGAACCACATAGCAATGACATCATCAATCCCCCCACCCCACCACCCCCTCCCCCCAATTCAATTTAGCCATGAAAAATTTTCATACTGATCGGACAAAGCGTTCAACATATGCAATTATGACGTCATAACAAAGCAACCGATGAAACAATTTAAAAAAAATCCCACTTGTTTCCCATGGGAAGTACTTGAGATGTGCCAAGTTTCAATTTTCTCCATGGAGCGGTATCAGAGATACAGAGGTCCAAAGTTTTCCCATTTTTCCAATATGGCTGCCACAACACATGACCTGTGACATCATAATTATGAAACATTCGACATGAGTAGTCACACCAATGGTGAAAATTTCCTGGCAATTGGATAAGTGGTTGTAAAGCAAACAGAGGAATTAGCATGGACGTATGTACGTACAACCCAAAAACATATTGCCTCTGGCGACTTTGTCGGTGGAGGCCTAAAATAAAGGCCTGTGTGTCCGTGATCATGATATCTCTAAATATGTGGACAGATTCAGATAAAACTTGATGGACAGGTTGGGTGTGTGACAAAGACGAATTGATTTGATTTTGGTGAAGATCCGAAACCAGATCCGAGAATATAATTTCTTAAGTGATTCTTCACCATTGAGAGATGGGGCTAAAGACGATATACATGTAGTACGATAGCTCAAAAAGTTGTGGATGAGTTGGTTAGGTGAGAAGAACAAGCCGATTCGATTTTTCTTCAGGTCCAGATCCAGATCCGGTCTATCAACGGGATAGAAAACGTAAACTGTTCAGCTTGGCGGAGGTATGCGCGCAACCGAATGCCGTTCTCGTGATGAAACTATCTTTATGCCTTTAGGATACTACTTTATATTATTATTCTATGCATGTATGCGATACTTGCCTTTCCTCAATCATCGCTTCAGACATTAAATCCTTCCTCTTCTCCAATGGCTTGATTTCCGATCATCAATTTGGTTTCAGACCAGGTCACTCTACCCTGGATATGCTGCTTATGCCACCCAACAATAGTTGGAGGTCCTCAATGCCGGACATGAAATCTGAGCCATATCCCTCGGCATATCGTGTGCTTTTGACACAGTCTGGCACCCTGCCCTGCTCACCAAACTCTCTTCCTCTGGTATCCAAGGCCATCTCCACTCATGGCTCGCAGACTTCCTCACCTATCGCAGCCAACGTGTGGCCCGAAATGGAGTTCTCTCATCCCCTCTTCCTGTCCAGGCAGGAGTTCCTCAAGGCAGCGTTCTGGGTCCTGTTCTTTTTCTGGTTTTCATCAGATCTCTCCAACTCTGGAAAATCCTCTATATCTCTTTGCTGATTACTCCACCCTCTGCCGTACCATCTGCCATCCCTCAGTCCGGCAAGCAGCAGCTTCTTCGCTCACTGAAGATCTGGATAAAATCACAAACTGGTCCAACACGTGGAACATGTCTTTCAATCCAGACAAATCTTACACTCTCACTATCTCTCTCCGAAAGGATCGTTTGGAACCCCACCCCCCCCAATATACTTTCTCAACAATCCTCTGGAAGAAGTCCTTTCTTTCAAGCTTCTGGGTCTCACTATCTGCCATGACCTTTCCTGGGAAAGCCACGTTTCGAAGCTGGCCTCCAAAGCCAGTCGCCGACTGGGAATCCTCCATCGTGCAAAGTCCTTTTTAAGCCTACCTGAGCTCCTGACCACATACAAAGCTTTCATCCACAGCCTGATGGAGTACTGCTCTCTCCTCTGGGCTGGTGCTACTGCCTCACACCTTTCTCGGCTTCACGCTGTGGAAACCAAGGCATTTCGGAGCATTGGTATCTCCCGCGATGAGGCTGGGTCTTTGGACCGCTCACTCTCTCGCCGCAGGCAGGTCGGTGGTCTTTCTGTCTTCTACAGTCTCCTCTCCCGTCTAGCCACCCTGCTCTGTCTGAGATTTGTCCCCACCATATTTCCGCAGGGCGTTCAAGGTCCACCAACAACCCCCTTCTGGTAAAACTACCAAAATCAAGAATCACTGCTCACCTTCACTTGTTCTTTTTCCCTGCATTTGGAATAAGCTCCCACACTCTATTCAATCCCATTCTTCCCTCCAGGCCTTCAAAACAGCTGTTCACCACCACTTCTTATCGTCGCCATTGAAATCCTGAGTCTTTTCTACCCCCGTTAATCCATGCCAAACCCACCTCCTTCAAATTCCCTGATTTCCTTCCTGAAAGTCCCTGTAATGTCCATCTTGTATACCCATATTCCCCACCCATCCCTCTCCCATCCACAGATCTCCTAATGTCTCTGTTCCCCACTGTTTTGTCCTTCCCACTCGCTCCCGTCTCGTCTCATGCCCCCCCCCCTTGCTGTGCGTTGTGTGATAGCTCTCGTATGAACCTCAACAAGGTATACAAAAAAAAAAATTCACTGCATGCTGCTGTTGGTTTTTCAATGCCTCTTACAGCCCAAAGTTTCACCTCTGCAGTTTTAATAAATTTTCTGCGGCCCGAGTTGACACAATAAACGAAACTGCAGAAATATTAGGATTAGTTAAAAAGTGACTGAATGTTATTTTTATGACTTTTCAGTAATCACCCGTGACCATTCATCACCTGATTGATACAAACTTTATTTGTAGGTGCATGGTTCACATGTGGCGCATTTTTCAACCAGTTTGGCATCACACTCGAGTCAGCCTGCATTTTGGAAGCCAAACCAGGAAGGGGTTACTGGAAGAATGCATACATCCTGGAGCAGATAGGGAAGTTCGGAGGACTGAGAGAGCAGAGGGAGCAATTTTGGAGAATAGGCGGTCGAAAATCGAGACCACTGACCCGCTTGCGATGCGGAGCAACAGATCATGAGCTTCGGCTTCACTAATGGAGATTCCAATCATTTTGAGAGCTTCCAGGAGAGACAAATGTGATGCTGGGGTGTCAGCCCACAACGAAGAGCGGTACTCCATTAAGCTACAGACTGTGAGCACCTCTGATTTTTCAAGGAAAGACTTGGATCGATGAAGGAAGCCCATTCTGCGGCTGGCTTTGGACGCCAGCTTCGCTATGTGGTTAACCCAGGAAAGGTCATAGGTGATGGTATGAGTGAGAATAAATGTTTAAACAAGCTTGCAATTATACATTTAGTAATCCAATGATATTCGAAAATTTGTTGTTCAACGCATTCAATGTTGTTTGAGTGACAGCATTTGGTTGCCTGGCAAAAGTCCAAGATCGGTCACCAAATCAAAGCCATTTTTTAACTCGCTGCACAATTTGATCATCGAACCACGTGAAAGGCACGAATCACCAAATTGTGCAGACCGTGTCCTGTGTATTTCAGCTGGTTTAATGTTCAATCCCATTTGCTGGAAGAATAGCAGAGAAGTATACGCACTCACCTTTGAGCTGTCTCCTGTTAGTGTTCAAATCTTGAACCACCTACCAACTACCGCCCTATTGTTTTGCATGCAGGTCAGGGCATCAATGTGTGTGCCATTAATCAGAAGGATGTTTTTCTGGATGACTGTCTGCCAGTCTCGGGGGTGTTGGTGGATGCCAACGATCACACGGCCTTCTTCACGAAGAGTAGGTGAGTTCTCACCGGCACCCTGACCCAATTTCAAATTTCTGCCACAGTCGAGTCAGGCCTGGCTAGGCGGTTCCAGAAAGACCTAGGCCATAATCAGCCGACCCACACTACCCCACAAGATGGGAATAATTGGTGCCATCAAAGAAGAAAAAAAAAAGTTATCCCACACAAGGTACCCAATCACACATCTCTCTATTCCACAGCAGGTGCAACTACATTGGCTGCCATCTTCATTTTACCAAGAATGCTTCTGTCATGATTGATTAATTTTCTGTATAACTTACTCAGAGTAACCAATGTTATTGCCCAAAATTTCGGTTTTGAACTATTACCTTTGGAAGTTCCATAATAAAAAAAGTCCACGTAAACCATTAATCGTCCTCATATATACGAGGGTAGACATGATCATTGTTTTGGATTGGAGACGATCTGAGATGGTGGTGAACAGCTGCCTTGAAGACCTGGAGGGAAGAATGAGATTTAAGAGAATGTGGAAGTTGGTTCCCCAGGTGCGACAATAAGAGGAGTGATTGAGTGGAGGTGAGCAATGACTCTGGATTGAGGTAGTTTCACCAGGAGGTTGACGGTGGACCGTGTCTTCCTTTCAGAAACCTGGGTGGGGGAGGGGGAGAGAGACAAAGCATGCAAAAAAAGAGCAGAGGGTGCAAGACCAGAAACGAGGTGGTATAAGAAGACAGAGAGACCACCGACCAGTCTGCGATGGCAAAGTGATGGATCCATCGACTCATCTTCAGCACACGAGATTCCAATGATCTTGAAGGCCTCGGCTTCCATGGCATAAAGATGAATAATGTATAATGCTGGGGAGCCAGCCTAGAGGGAAGAGCAGTACTCCATTAAGCCACGGATGAAGGCCTTGAAGGTGGATAGGAGTTCAGGTGTGCCAAATAAGGATTTTGTACGACAGAGGAGTCCCAGTCGGAGACTGTCTTTGGAGGCCGACTTTAAAATCAAATTCATAAAGTTCCACTGTTGAGAAGTGACAGCAAGCGAAGACAATGCACACCATTTCCTTTCAATTTCCTTCCCTTATATGTGCTTGATAGCTTCCTTTTAATTTTTCAATGACAAAAACAATTATTAGGTCCTCGTGGAGGATCTCTAAGTTTTACTCACGTTGTTGTTCTTAATCTTCCTCTTGTGGACTTTTTTGTTTCACAGCCTACAGTTTTCATCGAAACTTCCTGAAACTTGGCGTATACATGTAAAAATACCCTGCGCACACAGTAACCTTCTCCCATTTTGAAAATTCCTCCAAGAAAAAAAGTTATGACGTCAAAATATGTCCGCTAATGGAAATCGACTAAAAAATTATCTCCAAAACTAGGCAAGCTTTTTGAATTCCGTTTGTGGGAATCGAACAGGGCATTAGCAGAGATGAATTACCGCTCATATGATACATCACTATGACGTCATATCAATTTTATGACATCATTCCTATTTTTTGACATTTTTTGTTTCACAACCCAGAGTTTTCATCGGATCTTCGTGAAACTTTTCATGTATATGCAGAAAGCCCACGCGCAGGCAATAACCATCTCCGATTTTGGAAATTCTTCCTCGAAAAAAAGTTGATGTCATAATATCGCCACGAATGGAAATCGCCTTTCCCATTATCCCTGAAACTAGGCAAGCTGTTTGAATTTTGTTTGTGGGAACCAAGCCGGGCATTAGCATAGATGATTTATTGCCAACCTGATACATCACAATGACATCATATTCGTTTTTATGACATCATCATTAAGAGGACGAGGATCTTAGCTCATTTGAGCTTGTTTTCATTCATATATTTTAAATAATCATGTTCAAATAACTGACCAAATGTGATATTTTAATGAGCCATTATCATACACAAGATCCCCAATGCTGAGCCGACAACAACATTGTTCTCGTGTGGTTGCACTCACGCAAGATGAATGCCACAATGTCATCTTTACCAAGGTCCTCTCTCAAGATCCTTTTGAGAAACATCATCATATCAGGTAGGACATTTAGAGGTGTGGTATTAGGAGTCTCAGTGAGGGAACTTAATCGAAATAACTACGTTTTTCATTATTTAGTTTCAAACTAGAAATTATGAAACTGTGATTCAGCAACATAAAATAAGGAACTAACAAACTGTGTTTCAGTAAATTGATGTACGAAATAACTTACGACCCTGTATTATTGACCCCTTAATCCATTTCTTCGTTATTGATGGTCCTAATTATTCCCACGTACTTGTGGGGTTGGCCGGGGGAACTTTTTGGCCGAGGTCTTTCACAAACCGGGTGGCCAGGCCAGATTCTCGTCTAAGTAGTTATGGCAGGAATTTGGAACTTGTTCACAGTGCTGGTGATAGATTGCCTGCTCTTCGCGAAGGACACCATGGGATCTTTAACCTCCACCGATTAAAGCAAGCAGACGGGACATACAGTTAAACGTCCTTCCAAGGGATGGCACACACACACACACACACGCACACACACACACACACACACACACACACTGATGAATCACCCTGCCTGTGAAACACCGGGAGGACAGTTTATAGCTGGGTCAGGATTCAAACCCAGGCTAGACATCTTCGAGGTGAGTGTGAGTACCTCTCGGACATCCTGCCAGCACAACCTCTTAATCCACAACATCATGTTACAGTAAGAACATCTATGATCTGAAATCATAACTTCTATTTGCTAACCTCTCAAGTCCAATAATAGTAACGTCATAAAACAGCAAACCATTAAACAACTTACCTTGATAGGGGAATCAAAAAAACAACTTGTGTCATGTTCGATGGTGTACAAACCGTGGATAAAAACCTGGGATAGACAAGAATGTAAAAACAACAATGTTAGCAAGATAGATGATGGACTTCACATGTCGTCTCATCAACACAGACATTTCTCATATCCCTGAGTACAACATCAAATGTACGGCAACATTGCAGTATTTCTGAAGTATAAGTAATCGTTTTCGGGTCTCTTTTTGGTCGGAATAATATCGAACCAGCTCCAAGCTTACGGTCCCAAAGAACGAAATGGCTGTCCCTTTAGTTTTACCCAATCAATCAATTTCTGAAAGAGCACTATTTATTTATCGAAACAAATTCTAAAAGCACTTTATAAAGAAGAACGGTAAGAAAAGCATCTTCGTTCATATAATCAAAGGACTGCAACCAGGTGGTGCATGTAAGATGCTTCCGGGTGGCTGATGCGTGCGTGCGAGAGTAACATGGGAATTTGTCAGATAAATCAATGCAGTACCTTTCCAATTTTTTTTTTTGGGGGGGGGGGGGTGGGAGAGAGCAGCCTGTCTTGTGCAAAATAATTATCTGCATTTATTAAAGCGGAGAATATCTTCATCGGCAAACACACGTTTTCACCGTTAAAGCTCAGAGATGTTTACTTATTTAAATGGATGTTCATCAGTACTCACAGCAACATGAGAATAAGGAATATTACAAGGAATTACAAGGAAATTTTGCACAGGAGGCCATTCAGCCCATCATGCCTGCACCACGCCAATACTAGATTTAATCAATCCGTCAATACCCCTTCCCTTCGTGTGCAGCCTTTTGGCTGCTACACTGGAACTCATTTCACCGACCAAGGAAGGATGAAAGGCTGAGTCAACCCCCTGGTGTTAATTCAGTGGACGAGGCTTGAACTTCGGACTCTAGGATCCCAAGCCACCACCCTAACCGCTAAGCCAACACCAGGTGGTAAGTCAACCCAACACATCCCTAGAAAAAAAAAATCTGCTTTAAATTTGCACGAAACGTACATTTGTATCAACAGCACTGGAAACTACGAGAGGGTCAATATATTTGTTGACAAAATGTAAATGGAATTTAATTATACCGACCTTTCCATCATCCGAGCAACTTGCCATGAACTCGGCCCCCTCGTCCAGGCTTATCTGGTTCACCGTCACCATATGCTGTGACAACAAAAGGACTTTTGTAGCAGCAACAAATGAAAGAATCAAATAGACTTTATTAAGCCATCTGTTGTGCTATGTGTAAGAAATCTGATATTCTTCCAAACTGGATTTTTTTCCAAAATGGTTAAAGGCAAGATGCTGCATACAATTTAGAAATCATACTCATTGTACACATTAATGGTCCACGAGTGCTGATGAAGGCATTGTAGGTGGATTGTAGGTAAGTGTGGATACTTTGAAGCTATCCTGACACCTGTAAGATGCCATTAACATCATCGAAACAAGTCAAAAGACTGTGCTATGGAAGGGAAATTATTTGTTGTGAAATAAGGAAGAATGCTGTCCAATGTTCCAAAATGGGGATGGGAGAAATGGAGTAACCAATGAGGAAGAATGCCTGACTGCACCTGGATGCAGAGCTGCGTTTTTGAAAAATGGATTAAAAAAATAAAATAAAATAATTGCAATTACCAGAATTACTAAACCAAGTAACTTGTAAAAGAGAATGTGCAAGGCCAAGATGTGTATCATATCTAGCATGGTTTTAATATTTGTATGGATATAAGCAGTGGTCTCACCGAAGAGAACTCGTAGGCTCGGTTACCATCCATGTCCAGGATAACTACTTTACCAAAGTGGGTCCCAAGGGCCAAAAACTGTTGAAGGGAAGGGCAAAAGAGAACCAAGAAGGTTATGGTGGTTGATGGGAAACTAGGGTAATCTGGTGTGCCAAAAGAGCAAAAATCAAAGAGCATGCAAGTGAAAGATGTCACTGAAATTTTTAAAAAATGAAAACTACATTTCTGCAGCCTGAAACTTGTGATAACGTTCAATGCAAAATGAATCTCACGATTAAACAGAAACAAAATTCAAAAAAAATCAATGATCTCACTTTTACGTCCAGGAAGGTGAACTTCAAAAGAGTCATTTTTGTGCCGATATTATCTTGTAAGATGGTAAATTAAAATTAGATCAGTGGTTCCAAAGAAGTTTGCAGGAGGAAGTTTAGCCATTGTGATCAGTTGGCAAACCAATTGCACAGTGGGGTAGTTTGTCAGCATTTCCGGTCAGATCATGCACCAAACTCAGCCCCATTTACTTTCACATCAATGGAGGCGATTCTTCTTCTTCCTTCGGCTGCTCCCGTTCGGGGTCGCCACAGCGGATCATCCGTGTGATCCGCATAGTGATTTGGCACATGTTTTATGCCGGATGCCCTTCTGACGCAACCCTGGTCGCCTCTTACGACACAGGGATATGGTACACCTATTTTAACCGGGGTATACACCGGCCCAGTACACTGGTACTCACTTCGCCGACCTCGGAAGGATGACAGGCTGAGTCAACCCCCTGGTGTATTAATTCAGTGGCCGAACGGGGCTTGAACTCAGGACCTTTTGGATCCCAAGCCGCTGCCCTAACCACTGCGCCAACACCAGGCATACATCAATGGAGGCGATTATAAATTAATATTGCTACGGATCTGGAAACCATATGCATTCAAACATACAGATGTCCCAAAAGTCAGTTATTTCATTAAGTACATGTGAAGACAGGTCCTTTCCTTTTGTCTAGTGGGAGAATCAAAGGTGTGCGTTGCGATGTTTTTTTAGGTATGTTATTAAATCTTTACATGACATCTGTTCCACCGAGCCCCCACCCCATTCGGGGAGGTTCATAAAAAGACGACACCATCCTCAGTCTTGAGGGGAGCTTTTTGGAGGAGTGAGTGGTTGGTGTGCGTCGTGTGTTCTGAGCTGGAGTCTGAGTTCATTTCACTTCAGAAGGAGTTCAGCTCTGCATGGGGCATTCGAGGGTGTTCGTCGGAGGTTTATTGGAGACGAGGCATACGTTGCTGGAGTCTGGGGCGTTCGTGGAAGTTTTGCTGGGTCCTGTCCGCGACCCTGACCCCCGCCCTGGGACTCCGACTACTCCTCTCAAGTTCCTCCGCAAACACGAGCCCCACTCGTGACTGTGGGCCAGGCTGCACGGCCATTGGCAGGTGCCGCCCCACGGAGCACCCCAGTCCCTCCAACATGCCGAACCGCAATGCAGCTAGTCTCTCGCCCTGGCTGCGGGGGTCCTAATAAAACACCTGGGTTTTCTTTTCGTTTGTGTGTGTGTCTGCATGTGTGGTGCCGTCTCTTAAGTAGAACTGCTTCAGTGTTTATTTCTGATCATTGTGAATTCTTTCTTGTATATTCCATGATAAGTCTTGCTCTGTGTCCTTCTTATTGTAAATAAACCATTATTAGAAATGTTCCCAGTTCATCTCCATCCTTTCTTTCATTGGTCCGGCATGGTTCGGATCTGCGTTTTAGCTGAGTCTTTGTTCCCGTTAATCTGCTCAACTGAGCTGGTATGGCTTTGGCAGCTCCGCTTGACTGCACCCAAACTGGAGTTGGTAGTCGGTAGTTGGAACTCTACCGCAGTGGGAAGAATGACCCCGTTCAAGCAAAACATGCCGAGGGCGCGGATCCCCGGTAGCCAAGACCGCGTGGTTACTTAGGTAAATTGGTTCCAGACAAAAATACCCTACGCCATGCGGTCGACATATTGGCGTTCCATGGTCGGTTCAGTGACCCGCAGGCTCACGGAATTATCCGAGAGAGACGGCCGACAATTCTGGGGAGTCTGGTGGGAGACAACGTAACCTCCCCCACCTAGTAGTCGTTCTCGCCACCGGACCTCCAGCCCGCAACAATATCAAACAAGGAGTTGATACTCGAGGTCCGCACTTTTTGGGTGGTACGACATCTGTGCAATATGAGAGCTAAATCTTGAACAGTTTTTGAACTATCATGCACACAAGCCGAGTTACCAAGACGGTCGCCACGGCAACATAATTCAGCCAATCACAGTCATGATCTAATAAGGTTGAGATGTCATGAGTAATAGATATCTGCAATGTGCAGGCTAAATAACATATATATATATATATATATATATATATATATATATATATATATATATATATATATATATATATATATATATATATATACATGCATACATACATACATACATATACATGTTCTTTCTTTGAATCAATAAGGCTTTGTCAAAATATTAGCCCATCCCCCCATAGCGGGAGATGGAGTTTTACAATGACTTCTGTGTGTCTGTCCAGGCCATACCTTTTTTACCCTTGAATTTACGTCATCAAATTTTCAACAAAGCTTTATTATGACAATACGGAGAAGCCAAATTAATAATTTTCTCTAAAAGTTGAAAAGGTCAAAAGTCAGCATCACCTAAAATCATCAATTTTCATCCAAGTGACCTGAGATTTTCATTTCATCCAAGTGACCTGAGACCTAATCATCATTTGAGCTTTGTGATCAAATTTTCAAAAAACCCTAATTATGAAATACTAGTACGTGACCGTGCGTGCGTGGCCGTACATGCAAAAAACAAAACAAACAAAAAAAAAAACTTTCAAACCACGTGCCAGAAACAACCACACAGGCCATTCCTTCGCTCTCGCGTGGACGTACGTGCGTGCCCGTACGTGCAAATCCCCCCCCACCCCCCCACAAAAAAACTTTCAAACAACTCACAGGCCGTTCCTTCACTCTCCTAAACGACGACTGGATTGGGGCATTGTGTTTATCTATAAATGCGCATAACAAATCGAGAAATTATTATAATACAGTAAGTCATCACTATCCGGAAGCGGTGCGTGCCCGTACGAAATGTTCACATGCATTCCACGAATTATCGCTTGCATTTAAGTATCAACTGCTGTGATACTTATACAGATTTAATTAAAATCCAAATGAAAATCAAGTTTACCTCCCTGTCTTTGCTTGCCATGACATTCGCTGCCATTGACCATTGCCACTCCTACGCCACGGTAACTAAATCCTGATGCCACGCCCTTTCCCCATCGGCCACGCCTACGCAACAACGTGTCTTGTCATTGGTTTGGTTAATAAATGGTCGCAGCAACGTGTCCTGTCATTGGTTTGGTAAATATATGGCCATAACTTGGGAAGCACTTGTCTGATTAATATCAAACCTTGAAAAGGCACATACTCAGGTCCCCAGCAATATACCTGGCAAGTTTTAATTAGATCGGACCAGTGGTTGTTGAGAAACAGCGGTCACAGGCGCGCACACAGACGCACAGGCACGCGCACGCACACACACACAGGCGCGCGCACGCACACACACACAGGCGCGCGCGCGCACACACACACACACACACACACACACACACACACACACACACACACACACACACACACACACACACACACACACGCACACGCACACACACACACGCACCTGGAATTATAGATAGATTGAGAAAACATATTCATAATTATTTTGGTGCAAAGGTCAAAGGTCAGCATCACATAAAATCGTCCCATTTTCATCCAATTGACCTGAAATTTTAAGAACTTGCATATTGGGTCACTGAATTGCTTCACCAATCAAAAGCTCAAAGCCGATGTTTTTTTTTTTTTGAGATCAAAAAGTCAAAGGTCAAAGTTGCAAAAAATCATCAATTTTCATCCGATTGACTTGAAATTTGAGCAGGCTTTACATATTGGGTTAATGAAGCATATTGCTTTTGAGGTCAAAAGGTCAATGTCACCTAAAATCATCATTTTTTTGTCATGTTTAGCATATGGAAGACGACGTAGTCTGAATACAAAGTGGATGTGGACGGGCTTTGCATTTTCAGATATTTTCTAGTTTGTATTTCATTCTGGAATTTTCTCCTTGTCAACACCCCAGTATTCAAGCTTACCTCTCACTTCCATGCCTGGTGTTGGCTTAATGGTTAGGGTGGCAGGCTTGGGATGCTGGGGTCCCGAGTCGAAATCCCGCTCAGCTGTTAAATTAATACCAGGTGGGGTTAACTCGGCCTGCCATCCTTCCCAGGTCGGCAAAATGAGTGCCAGCATGCTGGTGTACTGTGTCGGAGTGGCGACCCCTCCAGGATTGTGCCCAATAGCCAAGGAGACTGCTTAAGCAGCACCAACGCGCTGCACAGAGTATGGTCCCAATCTCCTCCTCCAGGGCTTCAGGATGGCAATTCACCGTTTTCATGTTATCTTCCATTCCAATCCAGCATCTTTTCTTCCCCAGTTAACCATCTCCGAAACCCTCGCCTCTGACCTACACGTTACTCACTCGCTCTCTCTCTCTCTTTCCTTTTCCCACATTTGTTCATGCATCTGCTCATTTGTGTTTGGTTGCTTCCCCACCATTCACTGTCAGTAAGTTTTCCTCCATGGATGATTTTACTTTTCCATGAGCCTATATTTTGTATACAACAAAGACTACACTGAGTGATAACTTTCTAAATGGAAGCCAACTTGTTTACAGCAGTTTGGCTGGACAGAATATGGATAGATTCCATTTTCACAGGCCGACTGGCTAACACCAGAGACCTGAAGCATCAGGACTCAAGCCTGAGGCCTATACTGCCGTGACCAAAAATATTGGCACCCTTGCACTTTTTCAAATAACTCACAATTTTCTCGAAAAATAAGTTGAAATTGACAAAAGTATTTTGTCTCCACAATTCATTATTTCATTGTTAATATTACAGAACTTTTGTTTTTGACTCAGAACTTAATATATCTTTTTAAATCAGAAAATAAAGAGAAATGGTATTGCAAAAATTATTAACACCCTCGATGTAATATTTAGTAGCACGGCTTTTGGATAAAATAAAAGAAGTGTGTGTGTGTATGTGTGTGTTTATCTCCATTTGCGGGTTTCAGAAGGTGGAACGGAGCCCTCCAAGGTTTCCGAGTATCCGTGTGTGTGTGTGTGTGTGTGTGTGTGTGTGTGTGTGTGTGTGTGTATAATGTTACCTATAATACTGTTACGAATTTGGAAACCTTTTGCACACAGACAGTCAGCAGTCCCATAGTTCAGTTATTTCGTTAAGTATATGTGGATAGTCAGAATCCCTCCCCTATGTCTAATGGGTTAATTTCATGTGTGCGCTGCGGGTTTCTTTTATAGTCAGATTTTTTACATCTTTAAATCTGCCAACGCCAACAAAACCCTCACTTCACTCCTCCTCCTCCCACTCTGTGGGCGAACAAGCACTTCACATCACACCACGGCGCCATAACGCACGTGTTTCTGACTACGGACGTGGGCAGAGCCCCCTCACCTACCAGAGAAACGTCTCTGACTCCGCCCCATCAAAAAAGAATGTCTCCCCTGTCGACACTGGGGAAGGCAAAACAGCCTCTCTCGGGGGAGGAGCACCGAGACGCCGACATGCTCTTCCAATCACGGCTGGCCACCACGACACCCGAAACCCCTCGTCCACTCTGGAGGCGAGTTACCAGAGAAACGAATCCCTCCACCCCGCCCCGGGGGGGGGGGGGGAATAAAAAGAATCGCGAGGTGCTCAAAGAGGAGTGGGGATCCTTTTTCGGTCGTGCCTTGATCATCTTTGTTCCCGTCTTCGTTCCCTGGTAGTCGTCATCGTTCGTTGGTGGCTGGTCGTCCATCAGATCCTGGTTGCTCGCTGGATTCTGGCTGTGGGTTCGAGTCCCACCGTGGGGGTTCGTGTGCGCTCGTTGGATTGTGGTTCGTGTGGAGCGCTCAAGCTGGGGAACCCGATCCCTTTAACGGACTCCGAGCTCACAAGTGTGGGTCAGCCAGATCGCACGAGGCGGCCAGGTACCCGACCAAACTCTAACCCCCAGCTTGCCTATCTTCCACGGCTGGAGGATCCAAATAAAGGCCAGTTGGCTCTATTTCTTTTGGGGTGTGTGTGTCTGTCTGTGGCCAGGCTTATAAGTAGAATTGCATAAGTACCTTGCATATTGTACATTGCAATTTAGTCGGATCAACTCTGCTCTGTGTCTCCCTCCCTGATTATTGTGAATAAACCCCATGTTAAATGTACCAGCTCGTTTTCTGTGCTTTCTCTCATTGGCCTTGCATGGTTCTGGTTTGAGTTATAGTGAGGCCGATTGTGCCGTAGAGTGTTATTTGGACTGGCGCGGCTTTGGTAATTCCCGCTCGGTTACACCGGATCCGAGTCGATAACAGCGACCCGGTTCGGACAAAGCCGGCCGAGGGTGTGGCTTCACTGGTAGCTAGACCGCGTGGATAATTAGGTAAATTATAATCAGACAAAAAGACCATAACCGCGCGGTCGAAATATTGGTGTCCACGGTCCATTAAGTGACCCGTCGACTTCAGAGTTATCCGGGGTGACGACCTTCAATTGCGGGTGTTCGGTGGGAGACGGCTCAACTGCTCCATCTAGCGGTCGTTCACCGCCCCCGAACTCGCAACAATAGGTGTGTGTGTATATATATATATATATATATATATATATATATATATATATATATATATATATATATATATATATATATATATATACATATACATATATATATACATATACATAATGTTACCTATAATACGTGAGTGTGTGTGTGTGTGCGTGTATAATGTCATGTATATAATAGTGTGTGTGTGTCTATAATACATAAATATATATATATATATATATATATATATATATATATATATATATATATATATATATATATATATATATATATATATATATATATATATATATAGTGTGTGTGTATAATACAAGTATATAATAGTGTGTGTGTGTGTGTCTATAATACATACATACATATATATATATATATATATATATATATATATATATATAGATATTGTGCGTGTGTGTGTATAATACATGTGTTTTTTATATATATATATATATACATACACATACATATATATATATACACATACACATATATATATATACACATACACATATATATATATATATATATATATATATATATATATATATATATATATATATATATATACACATACGTATAGTGTGTGTGTGTGTGTGTGTATAATACATGTATATAATAGTGTGTGTGCATCTATAATACATGTGTGTATACGTATATATATATGTATATATATATATATATATGTATATGTATATGTATATGTATATATATATATATATATATATATATATATATATATATATATTGTTACAGCTGTGGAAATTCGCAGAACACCATAAAGGTTCCTGAGATCAGTTATCCCGGTGAGTGTTCAGATAGGTTTCCCCACCGTTGTTTAGAGGGTTTTCTTCGTGTTCACCGGGCTGTGACCCTTTGAGGTAGGTTTTTCTGTTGCTATCGTTATTTTGGACCGACCATATCACGACCACCATTACAGCAACCAACTTCGACCCCCAAACAACCACAACGCCAACAACAACCACCACCAACCACGCCACAACGCCAACCATGCTACAATCACCACAATAAGTGCGCCACCATCTAACCATCTTCGCCGCTACGCCAGCTATCAAACACCATCATCCACAAACCACGCGACAACCCTTTCCGCGTCGAAAACCGTCCGAGAACGCGAGCAAAAAAGACCGAGAAAAGAAACCTCCAATGGTGCGTGGGTTTTCCCGCCTTTTTTTCTCCGCGTTTTGGTGTGAGTGGAAGGGCGAGGCAGCTCGCTCGCGATTGGTGGATACGAGGAATGAGGCGCGAGGAGCTGAGGAACGCCCCTTTTCGAGAAGCTTCTCGAAAAGGCTCGAAGGGAGGCGGAGCCGAAAACGGGGAGGGGCGAAGCGCTGAGCCCCAGCGGATATAAGGCGGACAGCATGCGAGCTTCGTGTCTTGGTCTTCGGGGTGGCCTTTGTCTGTCTTTCTTTGGTGGTTTTCGAGCTGGAACTTGCGCTTGGTCCTTTGTCTTTTGAGTCGGTGTTCGGGTCCGTCGCTGGTGTGGTCCGTCGCTGGTGCGGTCCAAGCTCGTGGCTTTGGTGGTTTCGCCTTCTGGGGTGGACGACGTTGAGGTGCTGCCTTTCCCTCTGGGCGCAAAGTCGCGAGAGTTGTGTGTGGAGGACCAGCACTGCCACGTAGTCAGGAGGAGAGTGCCGGAGAGAGCTCGCCAACCACCGAGGCACCTCGAGGGTGCAGGTAACCTGCTACGGTCTCGCGAGACCAGTTCGGTCTTTCAGGTCCCGCGTCATAAAGACCCAAGTGGTCCAGCCTGACCTCCTTGTCTGTGAGGGGGTCCTTTTCTTTTGGGCTTTTGAATGAATGTTGTCGTGGCGCCGTCTGTCAAGTAAAATGGTATAAGTGACTGTAAATAATAGATAGACGGTATTAGCTCTTTCCTTTGCATTGTGTTTGGCTGTATAGTTGCATGCGTACGTCCCGCAATCTTCATAAATAAACTGCATGCGCGTTTTACTTTTGTTCCCTATTTGCCTGCATACATGTTGTCTAAATAAATGTGCTTGGTTTGAATGTATCCCATTCGTTGCATCCTCTTTCCCCTATTGAAAATGCCATCTTGCATCGTGGAATAAATAGTGGGGTTTCAAACACCTGTTAAATAGAATCGGATCCTGCGAGGTCGGCGATAATACCCGCTCGGTGATCACTGCAAAACGGAACGGACCCCTTAAGCGGTTCGTGTCCCAAGCCGACCTGCGTCAAAGTATGGCTGCCCGGTCGGCTGCCCGCGCAGGTACTTAGGTATATCGAATTCGGCGAGTGACCCTATCTTGCGCGGGTAGACAATTGGCACGGCCGTGGTGGGGTTGAAGACCCACCCGTGACAGGGTTCCGGCGTTGCTTCGGAAGGTCACGACTGAATTGTCCGTCCGGTGGGCGAGCAGCTACTATTAGTGGAAAGCAACAGTTCGCACGCCAGTGGGCGCGAATTCGTAACAATATATATATATATATATATATATATATATATATATATATATATATATATATATATATATATATATATATATATATATATATATATATATATATATATATATATATACACACATATTGTTAAGGCTGTGGAAATTCGCAAACCACCATTCAGGGCCCGTAGGTGAGAGAACTCTCAGTACATGTGTAGTTAACCCCAAACCCGTTGTTTAGAGGGAATTTATGTGATTCATTCGGGCTGCAACGCTTTGAGATAATCGTTTTTCTGTTCTATCTTTATTTTGAACCAACCACGTCTCAACCGCCATAACCATCAAACCACCACCAAAAACCCTCCACAACCCTCACCTCTCCCTTCTACGGCCATTCCCACACCACCTGTGAACAATGAGCGTCGGGCTGTCTTGGGCTCGTTCAGCGGTACACACCGAGCCGCGAGTGCAAATAGCGGCATTTCCGAGGAGAATTCGGATCAGGAATGCTACACACCCACTTCTGAGCCGTCCAATCAGCAAGCACGGAGCGGCTTGGCCCCGCCTCCAGGCGCGTCTGTGTGAAATCCATATATGCAAATTCTAGGATCAGGGGAGGTTCACGCCCACTTTTCCTCCATCCAATTGGCGAGCGTGGCTCCGCCCCTGAGCTCATCCTGATCCGGAAATTTGCATATTGTTTCTCCTGCCGGCCTATAAAAAGGCGAGCACCAGGCGAGTAGCGGCAGTCAGTTTTGGTGGAAGAGTCAGTTTTTGGTTGGAGAGCAGAGTGTGGCAGCAGCAGAATGTGGCAGAGAGTGGAGTCGGTGGCGAAGACATCGAGTTGGGTTCCGCAGTCGGCTGAGGAGAGTTGTGGAAAGAGGCCAAGGAGCTCGGGTCCGAGGCGAGAAGGACGGCGATCGGCGACCGGCGACAAGGTCGCGGTGGGAGATCGCTCGTTGCAGGACCCAAGCCAACCAGCCATTCTCCCTCCCCCAGGGCATCAACAATTCCCCCTTTTCCCCTGCGCTGAGATAGTGCAACAAAGGGGGCCCCGTTCCCACCCTACTCCAAACGTCGTGCCAACGAAACCCGCGAAGGAGCACGGAATCGGGGCACAGCCACGCGGCCACATCTGCGGCTCGTCCGCCAACACGTCACGAGGACGTGGGTAGGACCCACCCTGTCTCGCGGGCCTGGCCGCTCCTTCAGGTCCCGCGTACATATTGGCCTACAGGCCCGTCTGCCCCCTTGGCTATGAGGGTGGCTTCTTTCCTTTGCTTTTGAGTAAATGTGTGTTGGCGCCGTCTGTAAAGTAGAACTGTATAAGTGTTGCCGTGTGTACGCGTATCCGGTAGTAACTCTGCGTCGTCGTTGCTTTTATTGTTTGGGTTGCTAAAGGTACATTTTGGCTGTATATGTGTGCTCTCCGTGTGTCGCGTAATAAATGTACATTGTGTGAACTGTTTTCCCATTTCGCTTCGTCTTTTCTTTATTGACCCTCCATCCTGCTTCACGTAAAGGGTTCGTAATGGGCTTAATACGCCCGATACTTAATCGGAACCGTCGAGGCCGATGATAACACCACTCGGTTATCGCTGTAGCACGGAACGGACCGCTTAAGCGGTTCGTGTCCGGAGTCGGCCTGTGGCATGGTGCGATCGCCCCGTCGACCATTCGCGCAGGTACTTAGGTGGATCGAATTTGGCGAGCGACCCAATCCTTCGCGGGTGGGCAATTGGCACGATCGTGGTGAGGTTAAACCCCCACCCGTGACTAGCTCCCGGCGTTGGTCCGAGAGGGTCACGTCTGAATTGTCCGTTCCGGTGGGCGAGGCGGCCGCCATTCGAGTCGAGCAGCCGATCGCACGCCGGCGGGCACGAATTCGCAACAATATATATATATATATATATATATATATATATATATATATATATATATATATATATATATATATATATATATATATATATATATATATATATATATATATATATATATATACAGTGTGTATGTGTGTGTTTGAGTGTGTGTGTGTGCGTGTATATAATGTCATGTATAATACATGTATATAATAGTGTATGTGTGTGTAAAATACATGTATATATATATATATATATATATATATATATATATATATATATATATATACATATACATATATATATATATATATATATATATATATACATATACATATATATATATATATATATACATATATATATATATATATATATATATATATATATATATATATATATGCGTGTGTGCGTGTGTCTATGTCTGTGTATGCACGCAAGTACGCGCAATATCCACTGCTGGTTCCCCCTTCTATTAACAGGAAATGGTAGGAACACCTCCCATTAACGGATACTTGTCTTATTTCCTATATGCATCCAGCAACACAACAATTATGGTTAACCACATTGGAATTGCCACTCTTTCGTTGAAATGCTGAAAATCACATTTAAAAAAAACTGTTCAACTTACAGATTTTGCGCTAGCGACGGCATGTTAAATGTGCCCGGACGAGCAAACAGCTCACTGAAAACGTACACACAGCGCATGCACGATAGGGCTCGTTAGCATTCATACATCATTTTGAAAGGCCCGTGTTGATCAGCTAATGTTAGGATAAAAATTTTCTTTCCATATTGACATCTGTATTGTGAATAACCATTAAAACAATGACATTACTTCTCTGTTTCAACTGCTGGAGCTCATCAGCATATATTGAAGTTGGGCAACTTGTAAATAAATTGCTCAAAACATGGGAAGGTTTCTCTCATTTGTTTATAAAATAATCAAGTTCTTTGATCACAGGTTACGTAAGGATGTGCGGTTCTCACCTTGTCGTGTACCACCATACAGCTGGCTGCATCTTCCTTCAAGATCTCCGTCACCTGATTTCCAAGGCGTTCATACTTGAGCTTGGGCTCTCCTTCTTCGCCATACTCTTCCTGGAGTGCAGCGTGATATAATTTCACAAACTTCTGATTAAGCCTAATCAGGGAATTTCAACACTGTCTGAAGACAAATAAATTGTTTAAAGAATTTTCAATCTTCAATATACAGGTAAAGCTTTGTTATGCGGCACCAATCGGACTTGAGAGGTGCCGGTTGGTCAAGAGGTATATGCAGAACGGTTATTTATTTAATTTGTATGGCTCGTGGTGGAGCTGCCTGGCATGCACGCACGCACGCACGCACGCACGCACGCACGCGCGCGCGCACACACACACACACACACACACACACACACACACACACACACACACACACACACACACACACACACACACACACACACACACGACAAAAAATTGGCACAACAATTCAAATTAGTGAAACTGTACTGTGACGACATTCTCCTGGTACTTTGACGACTGATGCCAAGTGCACATTCGTGCAAGGTAAACCAACAAAAATGGACAACATAAAAATCAACCGACATGCAACAATACAGGAGCTAAACAACAAACTATCTTACAAATACCTCGGAGTAGAAGAGGGCCACCCAATAGATCACAAACAAATGCACAAAACAATCATCAAAGATTATGTGCATACAACGAGGCCGATCCTGAAAACATACCTCTCCCCAAGGAACAAAATCAAAACCATAAACCAACCAGCAATACCAGTATTCCAATACAGCTGCGGAATCGTGAACTGACCACAATCAGAAATCAATAAACTAGATATCAGAATGGGGAAACTCCTCCTCATGCACAAAAATCAATGGATCCCGAGAATGTACCTGCCGAGACGAGGAGGAGTTAGCGGCCTGACAGAGCTCAACCAAATGATGACATCAGTAGGAATGGCTGAACACGTGAAAAGTTCACAGATTACTGAATCCAGTTTGTAAGCAAACGTGAAGACAACAAACTAGAGAAGGCATCCCGAACCCACAGAGCAAAAAATTTCCAAACTCAGTGTTCACAATGGGTTTGTGGAGGGAGCATTCTTTACTATGGTCATAATGTTTGCTATGGTATTTTTTTTCCACGTCACACATTAAATCTCTCAAAATCATCTTCATCAGAAAAGCCTTCAGCAGACATTACAGTGGGCCACAGCTTCCTCCAAGCTCTCCTTTAAGTTTCACTTTGAACATAATCACACGCACAGGCAAAATGATAAATCATATCTTTCATATTGTAATTTGACTGGAAATTTTGAATAACTTCTTCATGATATACGAGCTTCCTTATGAAATGCATCCTGTGAAAACATTTCATATTCATGGTCCATCGTGTGCATCGACGACGCAACGTGAGCTGGCAAGAAAATGGTAAAAATGATACCCGACACTAACTCGGCCTTGTGAGGATGTGCACGACAGTTACCAAGGAAGAGAATACACCGACTGTCTTCCAGTTTTCAAATTTTGCGAAAATGTTCTTTAACGGCAGGTACAAATGTGTGATGGAACCAATGGTGGAGAATTTCCTTGTCCGTCCAAGCATTACTTTGCGCTTTGCATTCAAATGGTAAATGCGTTTGGCCTTTAAACGCTCTCGGCCGATTAGATTTACCGATCACGAAAAGTTCCACTCGATGAGTCCCTGCGGCATTAGCACAGGTGAGCACAGTCACTCGATCATTATTTTGATTAAATCCCGAAGCACTCGTTTCACCAGCAGGTGTAGAGGAAGGTAAACACCGTGAGAAAAGGCCCGTCTCGTCCACGTTGCATATTTGATCTGGTGACAATTCATGTTCTTTCGCTAATTTATTAAAGAACTCGCAGTATTTTTCTGCTGTTTCATGGTCCGCCAATTTCTTCTCACCCGACATATCCAGTCATCTTATCCCATGACAGAGTTTGAAGCAGGACAGCCAGCCACCAGAAAAGGCACAGGGTTCAGTTTGAGCCATATGTATGTATGTAGGTATGTATGCCTGGTGTTGGCTTAATGGTGAGGGTGGTGGGCTTGCGATCCTAGAATCCTGAGTTCAAATCTCACTCAGGTGTTCAATTAATACCAGGTGGGGTTGACTCTGCCTGTCATCCTTCCGAGGTCGGCAAAATGAGAGCCAGCTTGCTGGTATACTATGTCGGAGTGATTACCCATCCAGCATTGTGCCCAATAGCCAAGGAGACTGCTTAGGCAGCACCAATGCTCTGCACAGAGTATGGTCCCAATGGATGGATATATATATATATATATATATATATATATATATATATATATATATATATATATATGTTGGGCTTTTTGATAAGCAGTGGCCCCAGAGACAGCGATACCTTCAGAACATTTTAATGAAAACCAATTGTTCAACACGCTATCTAACCCGCTCCAGTTTAGGTTTATGTTGAGTATGCCGCTTCTCCACCGACTTGCATGTCTCTGAACTTACAGAGAACTGCAGCAGCTTTTCCTTTTGCACCTGTATGTTGCAGATGGTAGAAGAGCCCACTTTGTACTCGTTCATCAGGACGTTCCTACTCCCCCCACCCCGCATTCATCTTCTCACGCGAAGTCAAAACCACCCTCTCCTGTTTTTCAACATTGCTTGTAGAAGGTTTATTAAATGCCATAATGGGCGGATAAGACGATATTTTATTATGCAACGATAAAAACAGAGCGTGATCACGAGCCACAATTTTGTATATTCACGTAAAAACCAAAATAAATAAATAAATAAACAAGTCTGAATTGCGAACATACCCCGTGGGAGTTCATTTGAACAATTCTCAGGTGAGCGACAGCACGGACGACAGATAGTTTTGAAATCTGGAAATATTTCCATTGCATCAGAAAAAGAAACCAGGACACTTCACAAGAGTGAGGCTGGTTTCATATCATCATTCGTGACTTAATTTTGCATTGGGCAGCACCCAGCGCATTAAAAAAAAAAAACTTAAATAACAATTTTAAGAAAATGGGCTGAAAGGGCCGGAATCACACTTTGGGCTCAGTTAATGCCTGTGGAATGGTCTCGAGAATATACCTGTCAAGTTTGGTCCAGTTCCGTTTACGAATAACCAAGAAAGAACAATTTTTTTTAAAAATGGGCCGAAAGGGCCGTTTGTCAGCCCAAATGGCCATAATCTCAGTTTGGGCTAAGTTAATGCCTGCACATATGTGTCTAGTATCTGCCTGTGAATTTTCATCGAATTCTGTTCACGAATAATGGAGAAATAGACGTTCAAATGAAATGTACACAAGAAAAGAGGAAACGCGAGCGGCGCTTAGACCCCATGGGGTCTTCCACCCCACGGGGTAAAAATAAATAATAAATGCCATTTTAAATGCCGGTTACTGAAGCGTTCCGGTTGGTAAGGTGCCGGATAGTGAAGCTTGACCTGTATATCATAATTGTACAATCGTCAATATTAATTTCGTAGTCTGAAGAAACCATAATTATGTTTCTTTTGCCAACACACCTCAGATTCCTCAGGTTGCTCTGTAGTCATCTGCTTTTCCTGAAAGAAAGAAGTAAAACAATTTTCAACATCTCCCCCACCCCAAAAAAAACCCGGCGAAAAGTAAAATGGATGACGATGTGTTCGGCCGATCAAAAGCATGGGGTCTTCGAGCAAAGACCATCGATGAACCACCGCGTTTATACCTACCCAATGCGGGATTTCGCTCCAATTCTCATGGGTCGTGGCTTTACTCACGCCACAGTTTACAATTCCCATACAAACACTTCAATCGTGAAAAACAGTGTTCATTAAAGAAGGGGAAGGGAGGACAGAGATTTTTCAATTTTCAATATATCCCCTTCATCTATTTGGTGACGACTCCACCCTCTGCCATGACATCCCTCATCCTTCAGACAGGCAAGCTGCAGACTTTTCCCTCTCATCAGACCTTGACAACATCACAAGTTGGTCAAACACTTGCAATACATCTTTCAATCACGAAAAGTCTCACCCTCACTATCTCTCTCCAAATGGACCACCTGGCAAACCCTTCGATCTACTTTCTTAATAATACTCTTGACAAAGTACACTCACTCAAGCTCCTGGGTCTTACCATCAGCCATGATCTTTCTTGGGCAAGCCACATTTCAATGTTGACCTCCAAACCCAGTCTGACTGGGCATCCTTTGTCATCCAAAGTCCTTCCTTGGCACACTGGAACTCCTATCCACCTTCAAGGCTTTCATCCACAGGTTGATGAAGTACTCTCCCCTCTGGGCTGGTTCCCCTGCCTCACACCGTGGAAACCAAGGCCTTCACAATTATTGGAATTTCCTGCAATGAAGCAGTCTTTGGGCATATCACAGGTCGGTGGTCTCTCTGTCTTCTATTGCCTCCTTTCTGGTCTTGCACCATCTGCTCATTTCATGATTTAACCCCCCCCATCTACCCCCAAGGTGTCTACAGGACACTCACGGTCCACCATCAACCCCCTTCTGATGCAACGCTCAAAATCCAGAATCGCTGCTCATCTACACTAATGTGTTCCTCTTTTTCTTTACCTGCGAAACCAACTTCCACATTTTGTTCAATCTTATTCTTCCCTCCAGATCGTCAAGACAGACGTTCACCACCATCTCAGACCATCCACAATCCAAAACCATTGATATTTTCTACCCTCGTTAATCCTGCCCCCATCCTCACCCACCCCAGAGTTTTCCTTTATGTATCCATATTGTCCACCCCATGCATCCTCTCCTCCCTACACCCATTGTTTGTTCGAGTCTCCCTCTATCTTGGTCTTCAACTCTACTGTTGGTGTCCCCCCCCCCCCCTCTCTCTACTGTTCCTTTTGGCCTGTTGCATCCTGATCCTTTCAGTGTACTAGTATGAGCTCTCCCATGAGCCTTGAGGATGTATACACAAAGAAAAGAAAAGAAGCAACACTGCCACAAATGGAGAATTTCGTACAGAATACGTCACTCACGCCCATGAATGATCCCGTCAGCTTATCCAATAATGTTGGGCCCTTGCACTCACAGGTAGAAGACAGAAAGAGGGGGAAAACACTGAAAATAAACCTGTCCGTGCACTATGCTTGTGCGTGGTGGTTGTGGCTGTGTTCGCGATGGGAATGGTGGGGTATGTGAGGACAAGACGAGCCGTGTCTGGTCCGAACTCCTGCTGGCCTCGTCAGGCAGCACTGTGTTCGCCTTCGTGCTGTTCCGGGGACAGGGACCTGGTCCAAGCTGCACACCTCGCTTCGGTCCGTATTCACCCTCGCAGTGCTGACACTGTTTTTGATTGGTATCAACCCACCGACTCACTCCACCACTTTGACTCACTGACTCTCATTCTCACTCCACTCACTCTTATGATGTTTGTGCCCAACAGTCTGGAGATGCAAGTGAGCGTTTCCCTGTCCATTTCACCAGTGGGCTGGCGACTTTCACTTTGCGTCCCCTCTGGGCCACCCATCTGTACTGGTCCGTGCTTCAGAGGGCAAGAAGGTTAAAAGCAGAAACATACAGATTCCAAAGGGAAATGATTTATAGAATTAAGGAGCGGAAATAGTCGCTCGGAAATAATTAAGGAGCGGAAATTAAGGAGCGGAAGGAATTAAGGAAATAGTCGGGGGGGGGGGAAATAGTCGGGGGGAAATAGTCCCACCCATAATGGTGGGAGGACTTTGGATTTCTGCAAAAACACCCTTCGACACATGACTTCTCATTTCACACAGAAACCAAACACTCAATGCCATACGTTTATTAATGAAATATTTATTTTATCTTAATCCCTTTTGCCCCGATAGCAGTTCCCTTAACAGTATTTATTCCAAAACTTTAGCAATCATGTTTTTGTGGTTTTTAATTGGATTTAATAAACTATTAGACCCACTCCCCACAGGAGCCGCAGGAAGGGTCGTGCTACCATCATCTCTGGGGTATATACATTACAGTGAATCTAGGCTTGGGTCCGTTAGTCTGTGGAGGACGCGATAAGCAAATAATGTCTCAAGAACAACAGGTTTCCCCCCTTTCAGTAGTGTTAAGCAGCAGTAGCAACTGATTAAAAAAATAAACATGTTTGTGGTTTATAATTTTTTTTCAATTTCCAATTTTTTTTTCCAATCCAATCAATTTTTTCAATTTTCCCCACAAAACGCCATGATAAGCTATTGTTACAGCTGTGGAAATTCGCATTACACCATAAAGGGAAGGGCCCTCAGGTGAGATATCTCCATAGGTACATGTGTAGTTAGCCCAAACCCATTGTATAGAGGGAATTTATGTGATCCGTTCAGGCTGCGATCCTCCAGTTAGTCATTTTTCTTTCCCTATCTTTGATTTCAAACAAACAAAACCACCAACGATGCTGGTGGGTTTTCCCGCCATTCTTCCCCGCGCTTGGTGTGAGGGAAGGGGGAGAGGCAGCTCGCCGCCGATTGGTGGATGGACAGCGTGAGGCAGTCGGGGTGAGGGAACGCCCCTTTTCCAGAACCCTCTCGAAGGAGGGTGGAGCCGAAAACGGGGCGGAGTGAAGGGCGGAGCCCTGCGCTATAAAAGTCGGACACGGGCGGGGCGTGCTTCCTCTTCCTCGTCCTCTTCCTCTTCGTCCTGGAGCTGGTCTCATCGTTCGTCTTGGCTGGTGGTCTGGTCTTCTGTCGGTGCGGTCCTGAGATCCCGCTTCCGCGCGGAGATAGCGCCGGAAACCCCGTCCGTTTCCCCAAAACCCCGTCCGAGCTGTCGGGCGGACGACGTGAGCTACGCGCGGCATGAGCTCGGTGCACCACGCCGGAGAGAGCTCGCAGTCCGCGAGAGAGGTCGGGCCCAGGCGCGACCATGCTGACGGTCGTGGAAGAGGGACTCACCAGCCACCACAGGGAAGTCGCCACTTTTCTTGTCTTTGGGTTTGTGTAAATGACTGTGGGTGGCGCCTGTCCGACAAGTAGAATCGTTTAAGTGTTGCCGTGTGTACGCGTATTCGGTTTTAACTCTTTCTTTCGCTTTATATGTGCATTTTGATCATTGTGACTGCAAATATGTGCCTTCCGTGCTGGTCTGTGTGAATTAAACGTGCTTGTGTGAACCTGTTCCCCGTTTCGCTGCGTCCTTTCCTTTGTTCGACTCTCCATCCTGCTTCACGTAAGGGGTTCGTAGTGGGTGCAACATCCCGATAATTAATTAATCGGAACCGTCAAGGCCGACGATAACACCACTCGGTTATCACTGCAGCACGGAACGGACCGCTTAAGCGGTTCGTGTCCGGAGTCGGCCTGTGGCGTGGTACGATCGCCCGGTCGACCACTCGCGCAGGTACTTAGGTAGATCGAATTTGGCGAACAACCCTATCCTGCGCGGGTGGGCAATTGGCACGATCGTGGTGAGGTTAAACCCCCACCCGTGACTAGCTCCCGGCGTTGTTCCGAGAGGGTCACGACTGAATTGTCCGTACCGGTGGGCGAGGCGGCCGCCATTCGAGTCGAGCGGCCGATCGCACGCCGGCGGGCGCGAATTAGCAACACTATTTATACACGTCAACATGGTGTTTGTCGGAGCAAAAACCCCTTGTAGTGTCATGTTATTATCAATTTGAGAGGGGGGGGTATTACTTGTTTTAATATGGTTTTGTAATAACATTAACATTATGCTATTATCATTAGTGTTGTAATTAGAAGCAGCCTTGGAAAAATTCCATGTTGAACTATCTTAACATGGATATACACCTGAAAACTGACTTCGTCAGAGGTGGGAAACTGTCTTGGGGAGGGGGGAAAATTAAGTCATTACAACCTCCATCGAGTGACCCTTAATCTTCCTGTCAAGTTTGTTTGAGATTGGATAAGTAACGACCGAATGTATCATGGACAGACGGACAGACAGACAGATAAGTACAGAATATTTATAGATAAGTAACGTGCACGCACACACACATACAGTCATGCACACGTATATACATGTATACACATACACATACACACACACACACAGTCATACACACGTATACACATACAGTCATGCACACGTATATACATGTATACACATACACATACACACACACACACACACACACACACACACGTATACACATGTATACACATACACACACATACAGTTATACACACGTATATACATGTATACACATACACATACACACACACACACATACAGTTATACACATACACACACACACACACGTATACACATGTATACACATACACACACATACACACACACACATACAGTTATACACATGTATACACATACACACACACATACAGTCATACACATGTATACACATACACACACACACACAGTCATACACATGTATACACATACACACACACACATACAGTCATACACACGTATACACATGTATACACATACACACACACACATACAGTCATGCACACGTACATACATGTATACACATACACATATACATACACACACACACACACACACACACACACACACACACACACACACACACACACGTATACACATACACACACACACGTATACACTGATACACACACACACATATACACACACACACACACACACACACGCGTATGCACATACACATACACACACATACACACACACACGTATACACATACACACACACACACACACGTATACACATGTATACACATACACACACATACACACACACATACAGTCATACACACGTATATACATGTATACACATGTATACACACACACACACACACACACACACACACACACTGCAAGGTTCATAGAGGAATTGTACACATTACATGGAGGACAAGGCCATTTGGAAACATCGGTGTCTGGTAACACGAATTATATTATATTAAATCAGTAGATATTGGTTTTAAACGAGTGGGAACACCAACCACTCCAACCCGTCCCTGGTATGGAAATCACATTTACTCATCAAATATCAATCCGACATTCCGTGCATCACTCTGCCGTCCCGAGGTCACCATTATAAACAAACATGCACGAGCACGAACCCTCTCACCTCACTCACTTCCGCCATGGCACCGGAGAACCACGTGAGTGGAAAATGTAGTTCCATCCGTCAGCTGCTCAGGCCGCGCGCGCATGAATACATCCGCGAGCGTCGACGCGAAACCCACATAAATTATGTTAATACCGGAGAGAAACAGCAAAAGAGCGCATCGAAGCATGATGTGTACACCAAAGCACGACTCGCCGAAAGACGCGCGCACAGGTATCGCTCGTACGCTGGGCGGGACAGATAGCGGCGCGACCTGACGTCAACCGTCACGTTCGGCCGTTAAACTTAAAACGAGGATTATTTCGTTCCTCGGTCCCTGCGCCGCTGCCAGGAAGGCGGTTTTTTTTATTGCTGCACGTACGACTACCAAGAAACCGGTAAGCCATGTTTCCAACACGGTTGCTTCGCAGCCTCGGTAAACCGCGGGGTGGGATTAGTGGTTGAAAAAAAATAAAAATAATAATAATAATAATAAATTTACAAATCCTCTCAGGCGTAAAACGGGTTCTGTGCGATATTAAACATCAATGTGATTAATTACGTAGGTTCTCATTAACATAATTTATGGGAGGGGGTGTGGTCGAGTGGGAAATCACGGCTCGCGCTCGTTTTTACCTCATTGTGAGTTTCTCCAACGGTTTTGATTGTGACTGAATTCAAATGAATGTTTATTCGGATTAATGAAGTGATTGCCGTGATGTGGATGTTTCCTCGGGCGGGGTTTCGGGAAACTTGTGGAGCGGTGTGTGCGGTCTTTACACGCACACGTACTCACACGCACGCGCACACCTGGATGTTTTCTCTGATATTTTGCACGGGTTTCTGTCACGTCGTGAGATTACCTCTATTTTCATCATCATCGTGAATTATTATACTTGCCTGTAATGTATATATATATATATATATATATATATATATATATATATATATATATATATATATATATATATATATATATATATATATATATAGTGTACCACGTGAATCACGAAAACGGGCACTCACTCGTTTAGAGTGCGTCGTCTCGGCTCTCGCACTCATCGTCAAAGGAAATACCGTTGTAAACCGAACACCCTGTGATCATGGCCCATATAACCGTGTCATCAATGTACCCTATTATGGCCCATATAACCGTGTCATCAATGTACCCTATTATGGCCCATATAACCGTGTCATCAATGTACCCTATTATGGCCCATATAACCGTGTCATCAATGTACCCTATTATGGCCCATATAACCGTGTCATCAATGTACCCTATTATGGCCCATATAACCGTGTCATCAATGTACCCCATTATGGCCCATATAACCATGTCATCAATGTACCCTATTATGGCCCATATAACCGTGTCACCAATGTACCCTATTATGGCCCATATAACCGCGTCATCAATGTACCCTATTATGGCCCATATAACCGTGTCATCAATGTACCTAATTATGGCCCATATAACCGTGTCGTCAATGTACCCCATTATGGCCCATATAACAGTGTCGTCAATGTACCCCATTATGGCCCATATAACCGTGTCATCAATGTACCCCATTATGGCCCATGTACCCTATTGTGGCCCATATAACCGTGTCATCAATGTACCCTATTATGGCCCATATAACCGTGTCATCAATGTACCCTATTATGGCCCATATAACCGCGTCATCAATGTACCCTATTATGGCCCATATAACCGCATCATCAATGTACCCTATTATGGCCCATATAACCGTGTCGTCAATGTACCCCATTATGGCCCATATAACCGTGTCATCAATGTACCCCATTATGGCCCATATAACCGTGTCATCAATGTACCCCATTATGGCCCATATAACCGTGTCATCAATGTACCCTATTATGGCCCATATAACCGTGTCATCAATGTACCCTATTATGGCCCATATAACCGTGTCATCAATGTACCATATTATGGCCCATATAACCGTGTCATCAATGTACCCTATTATGGCCCATATAACCGTGTCATCAATGTACCATATTATGGCCCATATAACCGTGTCAACAATGTACCATATTATGGCCCATATAACCGTGTCAACAATGTACCCCATTATGGCCCATATAACCGTGTCATCAATGTACCTAATTATGGCCCATATAACCGTGTCACCAATGTACCCTATTATGGCCCATATAACCGTGTCATCAATGGCCCATATAACCGTGTCATCAATGTACCCTATTATGGCCCATATAACCGTATCATCAATGTACCCTATTATGGCCCATATAACCGTGTCGTCAATGTACCCCATTATGGCCCATATAACAGTGTCGTCAATGTCCCCCATTATGGCCCATATAACCGTGTCAACAATGTACCATATTATGGCCCATATAACCGTGTCAACAATGTACCCCATTATGGCCCATATAACCGTGTTGTCAATGTACCCGATTATGGCCCATATAACCGTGTCGTCAATGTACCCCATTATGGCCCATATAACCGTGTCAATGTACCCCATTATGGCCCATATAACCGTGTCGTCAATGTACCCCATTATGGCCCATATAACTGTGTCGTCAATGTACCCCATTATGGCCCATATAACCGTGTCGTCAATGTACCCCATTATGGCCCATATAACCGTGTCGTCAATGTACCCCATTATGGCCCATATAACCGTGTCATCAATGTACCCCATTATGGCCCATATAACCGTGTCATCAATGTACCCCATTATGGCCCATATAACCGTGTCATCAATGTACCCCATTATGGCCCATATAACCGTGTCATCAATGTACCCCATTATGGCCCATATAACCGTGTCATCAATGTACCCTATTATGGCCCATATAACCGTGTCATCAATGTACCCTATTATGGCCCATATAACCGTGTCATCAATGTACCCTATTATGGCTCATATAACCGTGTCATCAATGTACCCTATTATGGCCCATATAACCGTGTCATCAATGTACCCCATTATGGCCCATATAACCGTATCATCAATGTACCCTATTATGGCCCATATAACCGTGTCGTCAATGTACCCCATTATGGCCCATATAATCGTGTCATCAATGTACCCTATTATGGCCCATATAACCGTGTCATCAATGTACCCTATTATGGCCCATATAACCGTGTCATCAATGTACCATATTATGGCCCATATAACCGTATCAACAATGTACCATATTATGGCCCATATAACCATGTCAACAATGTACCCCATTATGGCCCATATAACCGTGTCATCAATGTACCTAATTATGGCCCATATAACCGTGTCATCAATGTACCTAATTATGGCCCATATAACCGTGTCATCAATGTACCCTATTATGGCCCATATAACCGTGTCATCAATGGCCCATATAACCGTGTCATCAATGTACCCTATTATGGCCCATATAACCGTATCATCAATGTACCCTATTATGGCCCATATAACCGTGTCGTCAATGTACCCCATTATGGCCCATATAACAGTGTCGTCAATGTACCCCATTATGGCCCATATAACAGTGTCGTCAATGTACCCCATTATGGCCCATATAACCGTGTCATCAATGTACCATATTATGGCCCATATAACCGTGTCTAAATGTTCCATATTATGGCCCATATAACCGTGTCATCAATGTACCCTATTATGGCCCGTATAACCGTGTCATCAATGTTCCATATTATGGCCCATATAACCGTGTCATCAATGTACCCTATTATGGCCCGTATAACCGTGTCATCAATGTTCCATATTATGGCCCATATAACTGTGTCTTCAATGTACTCCATTATGGCCCACATGTTGCCATTACCCACATAGCTTTATTGATTGGTTATTAAGATATTTAATGACCACTTTCGTTCACATTGGGGCTAAATTGTGTCAATGAAGATGAATATGAAGAAAAAAAAAACAATTTAAACGATTTATTTTTCCCACGGCTCGTCGATGATGTGTATGAAGTTTTGCAGCGATCTGTTAAGCGATTCTGGAGAAGATATTTTTTATTTTAATTTTATTTTTTACACTTTTATTTTTAAAACCAATATGGCCACCAGACCACGTGACCGATGACATCATAAATTTAATTCTTCACTCACATCAAATTGAAGATCAGAAATATGAAGTTTTGGATTTTTTTGGGGGGGATTAGGATTTTGATTCAACCAATTATGGCTGGAATGCCTCACCGATGACGTCATCGTTATCACCCGACATACTCCACCGGGAGTTGACGTATGCCAAAATTTCAATTTTTTTTCATTCAGTGGTTTCGGAGAAGATGGTGTCCATTTTTTTCCCCCTTTAATCCAATATGGCTGCCATACCATCTGACCTATGATGTCAGAGTTGTCAAAATATTCTCCATGGGGAGCCCCTCCTATGTTTAAATCTCGTATCAATCAGACAAGCGGTTGCAGAGAAGCTTTCTGTTTTTTAAGCGAAAATATTGAGACATGGACACATGATGGCGGCAAGGGGGAGGCGGCAAAGCGTACCAACTCCCTCACATCAGGAACTAATGGCGACGAAGACACGTTGACTAACATCTTCGATGGAACCGAAGACCGTGACGAGGGCAGCAGCTTTGGTAGGAAATAGGACCACGCGCATGGTACATGGTGTCACGCCGTTCGACATGCATTTGGGATGCAGCCTGGCCATGCTGGTTGGAAGGCTTTATCGACTCCATCCTGTTGAGAGTGGGACCTAGCTTGGTGGGGTCGAGGACCACGCTGAATATAACAACTTAGGTGAGGCCGAGGCGTTTGGAACTCGGCTTAGCCGTGAAACTTATTGCACTTTGTCGACACTCTTGGTGCGCTTCGTTCCTCTTGCTGAGGATGCCTCCCTTTTGCCGACTCGCTCTGCGGCTCCTTCTCGCCGTGGACGGATGGGACCGAGCTTCGGTGGGACCACGTATGGAGATGGCGACCAGTGGCAGCCGTGTCCAGGTGAGTGGGGATGTCCCCGGGTGGGATCAGGTGAACCCCCGAAGGTGGAGGGGATGCAGCATGGATAAGGAGACTGCTTTGTTCAAGAGTTGTGGTTCCTTGCTTGGGGTGAAGATTGGTGCTTTGAGACCAGGGAAGGCTCCGTTCAGTCTCAGAGACTCGCAAATGGAGATGAAGACTGGTGGCGGCACACGCATGCACGCACGCACACACACGTTTCAATCGTCTCACAAACATTTTCGGGTGAGACTAGTGAACATGACACTCCCTTAATGCCTTTTGTCATGTTATTAGTCATGTTTGCATGTTGACTATATATATATATATATATATATATATATATATATATATATATATATATATATATATATATATATATATATATATATATATATATATATATATATATATATATATATGTTCTGAATGCAAAGATACTTCATTTGTTTTCCATGTGGCTGTTGGTTGCATCAAATCTTATGGGGGGGGGGGGGGTTGGCTATATCGCTGATGCTGTGCACCCTGTTGATGAGTGGAACAATGCAACATTTGGTCAAGTCATTGATACATAATAAACCTGGTGGTGGCTTAATAGTTAAGATGTCTGGTATAAGATCTTAGGGTCTTGAGTTTCAATCCCCGTCAGACATTGAATTAACACCAGGTGGGGTTGACTCAGCCTGTTATCCTTCTGAGGTCGGCAAAATGAGTACCAGCTTACTCTTAATGGAGAGCATCAGCGGCACAGCCGCTCCCCTCGAAAATGACACAAGCAGCATTCACAGGCTCCCACGATACCGAGCTATCAACACGATGGCCTGCTCTTTTGGAAAAGTGTCATAAATATGAGCAGAGCAGAAAGTTTGCTTGACTCCCACCCCAAAGCATTGCATACTCGTGATGAATTACCCCGTCACCGATCAAGCGCTAGGATAGCAGTTTTTAATGTCGGTCCCGGAATCGAACAACGACTCTAGTTTCCGGTGATGAAATGCTACCTCTGAACTGTCCTGGTAGCTGGGAAAGTTATTTTGTCTTTATTTCGACCAGACCAGTCTATTGTGTTTGAAATGTACAGATTAACAACACGTTCTCTGTTGTGTGGTAGTTGGAATCCTGACATCGTGCTTCCCTATTGCCAATGTGAAAACATGGTTTACTCGATGAATGGAAGCCAAACAAACCATTGATGGTGTTGTCGACACCCTTGGAGACCAAAGGCAAGCTTATTAAGCAAACATTGACAGCACTGCTTGTGTGCATTCTCGTAGCTTAGCAACTTGGAGACCGTGCAATATATCCGCCTCGTACCTTGCTTCACCGCCAAAGCCCTTGATACCACCAGTATTATCCACTCGCAAATTTTATTCGCGTCAAATTACCTCCACGTTCAATTTAAACCAGCTCTTGTATTTTCACACTTCTCAAGACCAAACTGCCGATCCACACCTCGACTTTTCCCACACAACAATCACCTGTGTTTAAACTCTTCCATGCTTCATTCTCAGCCGTCGTCAAAATTGGCATTTCATGTTGACACCAATTCCAAGGCTTCCAAAAAGAGCACTATTTAAGCACAGATGTGTTGTTTGTCCCTCTTCACTTGTACTGTTCACTGCTCCACAATTGTAACCATAGTTACAGCTGAGACTTATCCTCTAAATGGCACTGGTGCTCACGCCGTGATGGCTGAATCGTATTGGCAAATCTGAGCTTAGCAATCTGGGAGGGAATGAGAAAGGTCGGGATGGTGATGCCAATGACTGCAAATTATAACCTTTCCACCTCCATGCCGGAATAGAGACGAGCCACAGAGTCGTAACTGTTACTGAGCTGTACGCTCGCTGGTGCTTCTGTGAAGAGACCGGATGGCAGTCTTGTAACATTGCTATGGTGGTCAAGACCACCGACCCTCGAGGAATCTGGGAACTGGCATAAAAGTCGTCGAGTTGTTGAGTCTTTAATGTCCACAATTATTATTCTCACCTTCTCATGGGGTCGGGCATGGAAAGTTTTTGGCCCAATTCTTTCACAAGCTGGCTGGCCCAGACTGGCATTTGACTTGGTAAGTTAGAAAAGGAATTTGTGATTTCTTCAGGGCACATGCGATAGCTCGCCAACTCTTTGCAAAGTACAGCATGGGATCTTGAACGTCCACCAACTAATGGTGGCAGACGGGATGCCCAGTTTAACGTCCATCCGAGGGAGGGACAGCACACGCCGATGTATCGATGCGTCTCCCTGACTATGAACACCAGGATGACATTTTATAGCTGGGCTGAGATGCAAACCCGGGCTATACAGCTCAGAGGCGAGTGTGCTTAGACCATCCTGGCAGCCCCCAAACAATTTTAATATTTGAGACAAATATTATGCTAAAACGGGCTTTTCTATCTTTAACGAGAACGGACTCGTTGGAGCGCATACCTCCACCAGGCTGAACAGTTTATGTTTTGTATCCCACTGATAGTCCGGATCTATATCCATAGCTCAAACCTGAACCAAAATCGAATCGGCTTGTTCTTATCACCGACCCAACTCATCCACAACATTTTGAGATATCATGCTGTACTGCACATCGTTTTTGACCCCATCTCTCAATGGTGAAAAGTCACTTCAAAAATTAAAACATTCTCGGATCCGGATCCGGATCTTCACACACCCAACTCTATCCACCAAGTTTCGTCCAAATCCGTCCGTAACTAAATATATATATATCCTGCTTACAGACAGACAGACGGGTGAAAACATAACCTCCATCCACCTTCGGTGGCAGAGGTAACTCTATAAGTGATCTTGTTGTACATGTGGTGTACCACAGGTGATGCCACTATCGACTACATCATAACCATTATGATCCAAGTTGAATATGCTGCAAATGTGTGGACTTTGGAAGAGGATCGGAGTAAAAAGAAAGAAATAAATAAAAAGTCCTACGAATCATGAAGGTACCGAACATATTTTCAAAAGTGCCGATTGTAGACCGTTTTGTCAAGAGATTGTTAATCACAGACATGTTGAGCAGCTCTGAGCAAACAAACATACTCTGTCCTTCCCGAGGAGTGTGAAGATGGGAAACTTAACCTTTAACCAAGCTTCTTGCCATTTCACGACGGCACCTCAATGAACTAACTCGATCAAACGTTCCACCAAGCTGTAACACCAGCGGCTTGGTCAAGCCGAATATGTCTATCGGCTGCCCATCTAATGGGACTCGTCACAAACCATTTACAGACACTGTGAACGAAGTATTGCTGTTCCAACTTACAACTTGGAACATGCCCAGTGTCCTGATAACTCATTCATAATATGGCTGCCAGGCTCGTAGTTCAAGCTCATAAATTATATCGCATCGCTTCGATCTTCAGAACACTTAACTGGCTCCCAATACATCAACTTATAGATTTTAAAAATTCCGCTGATCAGCCTTGAAGCCAACCATGAATTGGTTCCTGCATACATTTCTAACCGAATCACGCCTTAAATGCTGCAGTCGAACAACACGAATCCCCTGCGAGCGCCTTGCCCGAGGATGAAGACTTTTGGCAATCGCGCATTCTTCGGATGTGTTCCCTAACTGTTGAACTCTCTGCCATTTAAAATGCACACAGCCTCATCAATTGCAGTTTTTATCTATTCTGAATTGTCATGTTTTTTTTGTTTTTTTTCCTGTTGCTTTTGAAAAATTTTCTTACCTCCTCCTAATTCTGTAAATCACTTTGACATTTGGTTTCTAAATGGAAAGTGTGATCATAAGAAATTGATTGATTGCTTTTAAAATTGCCTTGTAAAGGAATGTACCGTAGTGAATGGAGAAATTAGGGGCCAAGCACATCGGCCTGAGTCAAGATTACAAAATCGTACGCTCGACAAATCGGAGTGCATGAGGAATCGAGGATTGATAGAATCTGGAGCCGGTCCAACACTTGGAATATGTCTTTCAATCCCGACAAATCCCACACACTCACCGTGTCTCTCTGACGGGACCGTCTGGTGAACCATCCCATAAACTTCCTTGACAAACTGCTTGAAGTTCAGTCATTCAAACTTTTGGACCTCACCATCAGCCATGATCTCTCTCGGGCAAACGAGATATCACGGTTGACCTCCAAAGCCAGCACTGAATGGGCATCCACTGTCATGCAAAGTTTTTTTTTATTATTATTATTTTTTTCTTCTTTCGCATATCACATATACAAGGCCTCAATTAATAACTTGATGGAGTACTGCTCCACCACCTGCCACACACCTTGCACATCTCGCTGCCATGAAGACCAAGGCACTCAAAATCATTGGAATCTCCTCCACTGAAGCTGAATTGCTACCAGTTACGATACTCTCGCATTGCATACAGAATGGTGGCCTTTGTCGTCTTATGCCTCCTTTCTGGTCTTGCAATCTGTGCCCTTTCGGTGCTCTGCCACACCCCTCCCCCCCTTCCAAACCCTAGGTTTTTCCAGGGTGCACATGGTCTGCCAGTAACCCTTCCAGTCAAACACCCAAATCCAAGCTCACTGCTCTACTCCAGTCATTTGTTCATCTTTTATTGCCTGTAGAACCAAGTCCCTCATTCTTTCCTCCATTCAAACTCTTTCTTTCATCCAGGGCTTCAAGATGGCTGTTCGCCTCCTTGGAGGATAAGTTGTGAATAAAGTGATAACGAACTACATGATCTATAAAATGCCGCCTCCTGCTCAAATTAGACTACCTCTGTGTGGCCCAATCGTGTAATATTTAGAGTCTTATAAATGGAATTGTCAAATTGAAAATAATTTTTCATAAATGTTTTCAGAATCTTTCGGCATGGGCCAGATTTCTAAAATCGTCAATTGTTATCTGATTGACTTGAAATTTGAAGAGGATTTTCAGATCGGGCCATTGGATTCAACCAGACAATTCTTTTTTTTATGGTAAAATTTGTTTGAGCGATTTTGCAAGTTTTGTGCTCTGCGTGGCATCTTCCTTGTTCGGTCGCTGAAATAGGTGACCCCTATTGTCAGTAATTCTGTTTGTTTGGATGTTTGCTCGTTTGTCATCAGCATAATTGGTAGTAAACGTGGGCGAATTTTGACCAAACTTGGGTGGTAGGTACATCTTGTGACCTAGTGCTTTGGAAGTTGTGATGGTTGCTCAGGACGCTTTGGTTCCCTTGCAACAACCGAAAAACCTTAAAAATCGATATCGTTCACGCGAAATAAATTCCTAAAGCCATTATCCCACGTAGGGTTATGAAATTTTGCACGAATGATCTACAGGTGATGCTCTATCAACTATATTCCGTTTTTTTGTGATATACGGAATACTTTACCCGCAGCACCCCCCTACAATTAGGGTATGCTCGAAAATTGAAGCCCCCTAGCGACCAGGCGAGTGCATCGATACGAATGAAACTTTGCAGGTTCATGGTACTCAATGAGTACTACAACTTTGCCTCAGGACATATTGTCCGATTTCGCTTAGGTCAGGGGTCAAAGGTCAATTAGTGCAAAAATCGATAATATGCGAGAGCTGGAGGTGCTTTCGCGCCAAATGCTGCTACTCCTCGGGTTATGGTTCAGATGGTCATGAAAATTCACACTAATTGTCTGGAATACATTGTGCACAAACGATCGAGCCGGATTTTCGATTTAGATCTTTGTTCACCCACAGCACCCCCTCGAACTTTGGGAATTTCCAATTTCAAACCGCATTTTCGGTACTTTTCATTCAAATGGATACCGAGTAGTTATCAGTAGATGGAACTGGATGAGATTTGATATGCATAATCTTAAGGTGATTCCCTATCCGCTATATAACATCCATTTTGCTCTATATTTTATGGTTTCCATGCTCGGCGACCCATCGCCGCCTACCAGCTTGTTTGTTTGTCTGTCTGTGAGCAGAATATTTATTTCTAAAAGTTATGGACGGATTCACATGAAACTTGGTGGACACGTTGGGTGTGGGACAAGGACAAATTGCTTCGATTTTGGTTGAAATCTGGATTCGGATACCACAATTTTTTTTACGTGATCTTTCACCATTGAGAGACAAATAGAACATGCTATTTCAAGAAGTTCTTGATGGATTCGGACGAAATTTGGTGGACAGGTTATGTGTGTGACAATGATGCATTGATTACATTTTGGTGAAGATCCGTGTCTGCAATTTATTTTAATTTTTGAAGTTATTCTTCACCATTGAGAGATCGGGCCAATCATTATATACAGAATCGGCGGATTTCCATGATTTAGTGATGCACGAGAAATTCCTGAATTGTTGGGGGTCTTTTCTGGTCATATGTTGTTGAACTTCTGTGTCTTTCTGCAGTGATGCTCCAAACTACAGAAATCTTACCGATCTTTGTCATTTGCATTTGAAGACGAGTCTGGCAACAGCCAATAGTACTGTCCATTATTCGTTCAGATAGCTTTCAGGTATGCTCAGTGTAACTGAGCAGTGTAACCAGGATTTGAATGTTGACCAAACTATAAACTGTCATCCTGGTGTTTCACAGGCAGGGTGATGCTTCAGTGTGTCCCATCCCTCGGATGGACCGAGGGATGGGACCGGATGGCCCGTCTGCCATCATTCGTGGACGTTAAAGATCTCATGGTGTCCTTCGTGAAGAGGAAGCAGGTTATTGCTGGTACCCTGAACATATTAAAAAGTCTTGTGGCATAAAGTCGAATGTCTGTCTGACCAGCCGGTTCGTGAAAGACCTGTGCTAAAAACTTTCCATTTATTCTTTATTTTCACCGAAAGATTCTCATCATTCCTCCTCGTTCATTCTTCCTTTTCCCTCATCTGCTTGTGGCACCTTCAGGCCCACATGCTCTTTCAGCAACCCATTCCTTATTATCCATCCCAAGTTCAAACTTGCAACCACCGCCACTCTTTCACGTTCCCATTTTATCCCACTTGTGGGACGGCCTCCCCAACTATCTTGATATGTGCGATAACAGGTTAAATTGTTCCCATGTTGACCCTCCCCGTTCCCCTTCCCCACTCATCACGACAAACCAAGTCAACTCACCCTCAACTCATAGTCGACTCACCTCTGCACATCTTAAAGTTTTTACCTGTTGCGTGTTGTTGTCACAAGTTGCATCGCAAGTAATCAATAACGCAAACAATTGTGTTTAGTAAATACGAGCAGAGTCCTCACCCTCGATGTGGGTGGAGTTTGTGCATTTCTTGCTGAAAAAAGTATAGTCTGTATATTGCAAGAAGACTCCACCTCTCACCTTTCTCGGCTTCATGTTGTGGAAACCAAGGCATTTCGGATCATTGGTATCCCCCACGATGAGGCTGAGTCTTTGGGTCTCTCACTCTCACCGCAGGCAGGTCAGGTCGGTGGTCTTTGTCTTCTACAGTCTCCTCTCCGGTCTCACCTCCCCCCCCCCTCCCCCTTGCTCTGCATGCGATCTGTCCCCACCACGTTTCCGCAGGTGTGGTGGGGACAGGTCCGCCAGCAACCCCGTTCTGGTAAAACTACCAAAATCACGAATCGCTACTCACCTTCACTCTTTTATTCCTCTTTTTTTCCCCACCTTTGGATTAAACTCCCTCACTCTCTTCAACCTCATTCTTCCCTCCAGGCCTTCAAAACAGCCGTTCACCACCACCTTTTATCGTCCCCCATCCAAATCCTCGATCTTTTCTATCCCCGTTAATCCACCCCAAACCCACCTCCTTCAAATTCCCTGCTTTCCTTCCTGAAAGTCCTTGTGGTGTCCATCTTGTCTACCCTATGTTCCCCACCCCATCCCTCTCCCTTCCACAGATCTCCTAATGTCTCAGTCCCCCCCCCCCCCCGTGTATACCTTGAAAATTTGGTGTCGATCGGCCTAAGGGTCTTGGAGTAGTTACCAGACATAGACATGCACACTTTCGCTTTTATTTATATAAAAAAGAGAAGAAGAAGATGTAGATATGTTACTAATCTCTTTGGATAATGCATAACCTCATCATGAGTTACAATAACTACAACTACAGTTTATAGAGGCAAGGTTGTAGAGTATTGCTTCTTCTTCACAAAGTCATTGCAGGTCAGTGATGGTGAGAACAATCACTTAGCTGGAGTCTCTCCCATGATGGCGATAAAATGCAAACAATTTTCACCACAATAAACCATTTAATTCCAAGATTTGTTGCCATATATTTATGGTTTGGGTGAACTTATTTTAGTCGCCGATGTTGATTATTCCAATTCAGGAAATTGTCTGATATTTAGAGCTTTTGCAAGTTTATGACTGTTCTTTACCTCCGCCACCAAAGGTGAATGGTGGTTATGCTTTCATCGTTTGTTTGTGAGCAGGATATCTCAAGAATTTATGGATGGATTCGGACGAAATTTTGTGGACAGGTTGGGTGTGTGACAAGGACGAATTGATTCAACTTTGATGA